>NC_079439.1:45178970-45468970 GCF_903798145.1 Danio aesculapii | reverse complement strand
CACCATTTCTGTGTTCAAAGACTAAACAAGGTTCACAAAACATGTATTCCAGAAGTAACTGCAAGAAAAAGTCTCAAAAGTCAATGAGAAAAGCCATCTTCATGTTGTGGAACTTTTTAGAGGGGTTTTCTATTCATTGTATATCATTTGCAAAATGTTCCTTTACAATAATGCATGTCTGTCATTAATTAGAATGTCTCAACAAGACTTAAACCCCATGGTGCATGCTTTTACTATATATTAAACTATATATATATAACTGTAACTATATATATAGTATATTACTATATATACTATATAGTACTATATAGTTCATATAACTATATATATAGTTCAGCAATCTGGATTTCAATCTGAGCACTCGAAATACATTTGTAGGAAACATGTTCAGCTGCTTTGACATGAATTTTTGTTAGGATTACATAAAAGGTTTCAAAAATGTATTTGGAAAAAAAACCCTTAGAAATCAAAATGACTGCTATTAAACAAAGGAAACTGCCAATTCCTCAGATAGGCAAACTCCTCAGATATTTTACAGTTTCATTAACAATTCATTTAAACATTGCTGATCATGACATCTTTTCTTTATAAGAACGTTATAACTGAATCATGGGCATTTAGTAGTCATCATGTCTCTCTGGTGAAGAAATGGATGGATGGATGGATGGAAGGATAAGTGGATGGATGAATGCTGGTGCTGGTTCACTCTGTAAGCATCTTGCTTTCGCAGGCAGTACTGTTGTAGAAAAGATGGTTCAGACAGGCACAGTTTGATCAAAGAGGAATGATTCATCAGACTCATTGTTTAGCTCTTGCTGAGTTGGCTCATCATATCCTGATTTACAGAACCTTCCCCCAGTTTTACAGACAGAATTTTTCAAATGTACATTATAGCTCAATAATTGCAGCCAAATTTCTACCATTACTCAGTTATAAATGCTTACTAGATTGTTCTTAACTTGTCTTGTTTTGTTCAATTGTGTAAATACAAATAAATGATTCTTTTTTTTAATAAAAAGTCTCTCATTTATCGTTGTGTTTGAAGATTTGGGTCATGTGATTCATGTTTTTTGCACTTCCATTAATGGAGCATAGTGTGCATTGATTCGCCTACATTTTCACGGTACACTGAGGGACTTTTCATGGTGCAAATGTTTCAATGCATTAGAAAATTTTTGTGATTGAGACAGCACTGGCGATGCAGTGGCGCAGTAGGTAGTGCTGTCGTTTCACAGCAAGAAGGTCGCTGTTCTCCCTGCATTCGCGTGGGTTTCCTCAGGGTGCTCCGGTTTCCCCCACAGTCCAAAGACATGCGGTACAGGTGTATTGGGTTGGCTAAATTGTCCGTAGTTTATGTATGTGTGTGTGAATGAGTGTGTATGTGTTTCCCAGTGATAGGTTGCAGCTGGAAGGGCATCCGCTACATAAAACAAATGCTGGATAAGTTGGCGGTTCATTCTGCTGTGGCGACCCCAGATTAATAAAGGGACTAAGCTGAAAAGAAAATGAATGAATGAATGAATGAATGAGACAGCTCTTAAAAAGTCTGACTCTCTGATTAGTGAACTGACTACTGAATTGGGAGACGATTGAGACACACCCTATATGGGCCCTATCATACACCCGCTGCAAAAAGGCGCAAGACGTGTTTGGCGTGATGTGTTGCTATTTTCAGACCAGTGCAACCCTAATTTTCCCGTTGTGTGCCACGTTGTTTAAATAGCACATCCATTTGCGCCACTTTGTGGACTCATGGGTGTTCCGGTCTAAAGGAGGTGTGTTAAGGCGCATTGTTGGAGCGTTGATATTTTGAGGAACTAAAAAAGCAGGTCTAAAGTCCAGTGCAGAGGCGTTAGTTTTGCACCTTAAATGCGTACACATTGCTTAATACACACAGAATGTACAGCAATACACAAATATCTTTACAAATGAAAAAAAAATTAAAGGATTAAAATATTACAAAAATTATTATTTTCTACAGAAATATAAAAACCACTGCCACCATGACTTCTTCATCTTGTTTTTTTTTTTTTAGTTTATTCATGAAAACTTGCTTTTGTATAATGCTATTATTGTTATTATTACTATTTATTATATGCCTATTTATATTTGTTTTAACCACACTTGATTACGGTATTATTATTCATTTATTCATTTGCTGGAAATTAGAACTGAATTTAGAAATAGTTTTGAAACAAATCTTTGCGTTTAACAAACAAAATTAAATATGTCGGCTAATGGATGTCTTCAGTGAAGTGCGTACAACGCCATTTCCATGAAAGTGAAGAAGTAAGTGAAGAGACAGAGAAAGTAGTGTGTGGAATGGAGGAGGCTCATTCTTTATCCCTACACTGCAGATGATCTGTTGATCTGTAGATGAATCTGTTTTCTCACTTTCAGTTTTTGCACTTACAAAGTCCGCCATGTAAATAGCAAATGGGAGATGCGACTCTGATTGGTTTAATGCACATTATGCTCAAAACACACCTATAACTCATTAAGAGAATAAGCACAACAATGTTAGACCATACGCCAGGGTGCAGACTGTATTTTTCCATCCTTAAAATAGCAAAAGTAGATTCGGACACGTCCTTAATACTTTTGCACCATACACTTTAGACTTTGTGCCTAGATCATTAAAATAGAGCCCTACCGTATGTCTAACATTAAATAAAATCACACATTTCAAAGCACTTCACAGGACTTTTAAATATCCAAACTTAACTAAGACTTAGTCCTGGCTTAGGATATGCTCTGTCTGTGAAACTGGGTTATAAAGTTTAACCATCAGCTATAAAAAATTAACGTGTCTCAAATCAAATTTGTTATTAAATGTAAGTGGGATGAGAGTTAATTAGTAAGGTTATTAATTTTTTTTTTAAATCACTGGCAAGTTATAAGTAAAGTCCATCTACCACATCTATTTCAGCACCCTGAACTGGTTCCTCATGAAACACCACCAGCTCAACACAGAACAAGGTATGAAAAGTATTAGGAAAGTTGTAACTTTGCTCAAAATGTCATTGTGTTTGCCTGCATGTGTCAGTTAGATGAGTGCTACCAACAACTTACATGCTCAACATTACAAAATGCTCCGGGAATTGGACTCAAGATCTTTGTTTTGTTTTCACTTTCATAATTGCTTGGCTGGACAATATATGTTTATTAAAGTTTACAAAAAAATGTATTAAGTTTATTAAAGGATGTGTCCACAAGCAATCGTAAAGAAAAATAATACCACAGTAATCATGTGACAAACAACAACAGTAATATGCCACTGATATTTAAATTGTATTAAAAAGTTTTTTTTTTACCAGGTTCAGGCTACACAATATTTAAATTTTGGCACAATTTGTTTGGTGTAGAGTGACATGTTAATTTACACTGTAACTGACACGGCTTGTCTTTCTGACATCCCAACAAAAAAAAAACAAACAAACATTTTACTCCACTTTTTCCAGTCCTTCATGCAGGGTTTTATGATCTCTATGATGATGACCAACACAAGCACAGAAGCTGTTCAGTATACATTGTGATTATTGAAGTAAACAATTAATCTGTGCAAGTTAATCCTCAGAAAAATGTTTTTTGTTGTTGTTTTTGCAGGTACTCTTTAATCAATTTCTAAAAATACTGTTTCTGCTTTTGAATGATGTCAGGCTTGGCTTTTAACCACTTCTCCCCAACTATTTCTTACAGTTCACTGTAAGAAACAGAGAGAAGGAACACTAACCGTAATCGCTATTCAATATTACATTTCAGCTGGAAATATATGCATAGTACTGTAGCCAAGTCAGCCGAAACTTCCAGCTCACATGGAGTTAGATGTGGGCTGTATCTAAAATTGCCCCATACCCTTAATTTTGCACTATTTGAGGGAGTAGCCTTTTGTAGTGGTGTCCAAAACCATAATGAACATTTTGAAGTGCACTCAATCAATCCTAAAGTTCAGCGCAAAAAAAATGGAGTGTACAACCAATGTACAATAACGCAATGGCTAGATAATACCCATAATGCACAGCGAAAGTTCTCATACCAAATTAACCCCCACATCTGACTACAAAATGGTATCCACGGCAGAATCCTATTGCTGTAAGTTTAATCACACATTTTTGTTTTAAATAGGCTCATTTTACAACCTCCCTAGAGTTAAACAGTTGAGTTTTACCATTTTTGAATCTCTTCAGCCAATATCTGGTTCTGGTGGGATCACTTTTACCTTAGTTTGGCATAAATAATTGCATTGGATTAGACCACTTGCATCTCGCTCAAAAATGACCAAACAGTTCCGATAATTTTGCTATTTGAAGCTTGACTCTTCTGTAGTTACATTATGTATTAAGATACAGAAAATGAAAAGTTGCTATTTTTAAGCCAATATGGCTAGGAACTATACTCTCATTCTGTCGTAATGATCAAGAAACTTTGCTGCTGTACCATGGCTGCAGTAGGCGCAATGATATTACACAATGCCTGAAATTCAGCTAATTTACATCAAATTAACCAACGTGCTGTTCACGATCAAAGATAGCCAGCGACTATTTTCAGAGTCAAAACATAATAACAAATGAGAGACTTTTATCCAGAACAGTTATGCATTATTATTCACTATAAATTATTCAGCCCGATTTCACGAGTAAACGTAACTATTTTGCGTTTTTTCAGTGGCTAATGAGTGCAGTCATACAAAAATGTACAATTTTAAAAAGGAGGTGTGGCACCCACCCCTAAACCCAACCGTCATTAAGGTATAAGCAAATCATATTAAATTGTACAAATGAGATCAAATGATCTCATACAAATTAGCCACTAAATCAAAAAGTTACGAATTGCGTGAAACTGTGTTGAAATTAACATATTATGATATGTAACCAGTTTCACTTTCATTTTATTTATTTTTATCAACTAGCAAACACAAAAGAAAATGGCATCCCTTCTGTTGCACTCATTTCACTCACTCATTTGCATTCACTTCCATTCACTTTAAGTGGACTAATGTAGGGAACACTGATTGAGGGTATAGGGGTCATTTAGGATACAACCATGGTGAAATGAATAGGAGATATTGATAATTAGTGCTGACAGCTGGAATTATGCAATGGAGAATAGGTTCCGTTTGTTTCTGATAACAGAATGATCAATACAAAACACTGTTAGATAGCCATTTTTTGTTTATCCTTGTTTTTAGAAATAAGACACTAATTGTGTCTTCTTCATGATTTCATGTTGGTAAAGACAGCAAGCAACAATCACTGCTCAGGCTGGAATATGTAGTATGGTGTGTGTCTCTTGACTATCAAAACAGACAAAAATATTGTGTAGCTTGAACCTGGTATTTGTTTGACCAAATTTTTTTTTTAGACCAAAATGTACTATATAACTTCTGTCAGATTGTTGTCCCAACGTCAATGCTAGATGCCTAAAGAGAAGGTCTGAGAAGATTTATGTCAAATAAAATCAGTGCATGATGGACACAAAACTTGGAGAGTTTATTGCTTTAGGCAATGATTCCTTCCAGTCTGATTAAATCAAATATGTGATATTTTTAGCAGATTTCTTTAAGAGCAAATTATTTTTATTTGTAATTCACTGCGAGTAGTGTGTGAATGTCGGTAGTATATAATGCTCTTTTTTCCTGTAACTATTCACAAAATTGGCAAGTGTATAAAGCCTTGGGTTTTAAATATAGTTCATATTAAAAAAAAAAAAAAGTTGTATAGTGTATTCCAGCCTTTAGAGATATGCTGATAACAAAGCTTGTGACCACCAGGACCATAAAATTGTAGATAAAACAGTGATGTAAAAAGGCCTCTTACTATTGAGATGCTCATGATTTATACACTTCTGGCAAAAAAAGGTACAAAAAAAAAACAAAACCACAACAATGCCATTCATAAGCAGAACTTAACATTCAACCTTTATAAGCCTTTAGCCTTAAAACGTGAAACAGCACAACAACGCTAAATCAATTATAAAAATGTCTGTTCATTTACTCAGCAAAGGCATTCATTTCTTTTTCCATGTTTATTTTACTCTAGCTTTTATGTTTATTTTACTGTAGCTGGTTACCATTTTGGCATTTTATGGATCCCCAATGACCACGGTTTCACCTAAAAAAACATCTTTAAAATAACCTAAATCATAGCCTGAGGTGGCATAAATGAACAGCATTTTCATTTTTGGGTGAACTATCCCTATCTCCTAACTCCTAACTAGTCTCCTGTAGCAATTGTACCAAAAACACCAACTCTACAAATCAGAAACACTTTTGAGCTGGTAGTTAAATTCAGTGAGACAGGGAAGAGTTTGTACTGTGTAAATATCCACCTTATTTTGCAATGCGGAAATAAGCCAGCCGCAACCCATCACTGGGAAACCCATACACACTCATTCGTACACATACATAAACTATGGACAATTTGGCTTACCCAATTCACCAAATGTAAATCCATCAGATTTTTAAAGGGTCATGAAACCCTAAAAAAAAAAAAAAACATTGAACTCCATTGTGTTATAAATAAAATTGTTTATGCATTTATTGTAAGAAGTACAATAAAATCTAATATATATCATTATTAATATGAAAAAATATTTTTTTTCTATATATATTTTTAAATATTATTAAATTAGAATGTTACCATGGTAACTTTAATGTGATACAGTTTGGTATATTTAGCTTTAGCCCACCACCCTCAATCATGTTTGGTTTTTGGCCCTTCATAAGAAAAAGTTTGGGCACCCCTGCTTTATAGGTAAAGAACAACAACAACAAAAAAAAAAAAAAAAACATAAGAAAACACAAACTAATCGTGCAACAGGATAGTGTGTTTAGAATTTTGACAAAAAATAATGTTCATTCATTAATTTTCCTTCGGCTTAGTCCCTGATTATCAGGGGTCGCCACTGCCAACTATTCCAGCATATGTTTTATGCAGCAGATCCCCCTCCAATCGCAACCCAGTATTGGGAAACACTCATAAACTCTCTCACTCACACATACACTCATACACACTACGGACAATTTAGTTAATCCAATTCACCTGTACCGCAAGTCTTTAGACTGTGGGGGAAACCGGAACACCCGGAGGAAACCCACCTGAACAAGGGGAGATCATGCAAACTCCACACAGAAATGGCAACTAGGACCATCCACTGTGCTAACCACTGAGCCACCGTGCGACCCCAAAAAATAATACAAGTATTAAAATAATTATGATCATTTTGTAGTAAATAGTAGCATGATAAACTGTTTGAGTGCAGGTGTAAGTGCATGACACTGGAAGCCTTTTGCACGTTTGAGCTACAACAACAATCTGACATTAAAAATAAGGTGGATACACTAGTACGATGATGTAATTTAGATGACATTGCAAGAGGAAAGTGAAAGCAGCAAAGGTACACAGCTGTGTTATAATCAGTAGGGCTGGGATCCTCTTTAATAGTGTCAATTACCGACTTGAATACAAGTTTTGCATAATACTTCACATTGCACTGTTGAGAATTTTCAATTAAAATTAGATTGCTGAAAAATCCGACCTCACCACATGTTTCACTTCATGATCTCAATGCAAATCCATCAATGAATAGGGGAACTTAAATTTGTAATGAACAGGATGCAGTAACTGTAATATTTGAAGTTGCATTTGTGGTTTTACTGTAATTGCTTCAATTTGGATTTTTTAATTCTAAAATTTCTGATATGTCAAAATGGAATTTAAAAGCGGATGTTGATCGAAACATCATAATACTAGTACTGACATTGTCACGCTAAATGATCTGTCTTCGCATAAGTTACACATTTCTACCATCAATACACAGTTTATCCAATCTCACATTCAGATTTAGACAAACAGATTGATTTCCCTGAAAGCAGCGTTCGTTTGGTACCAAACAGAGAATCCCAACCCTAATTTGGTATTAAGCTTTTGTTTTCAAATTGGATAACATAATAATAATAATAATAATAATAATAATAATAATAATAATAATAATAATAATAATAATAATAATAACAATAATAATAATAATAATGATACAATCATGTGCAAAGGTTTAAAAAAGGAAGAAAGTAGGTGAGCACTTCACTCCTTAATGTGTGTGCCTATACTTTTTGGGGCCTATGATGGGGGTCTGTCCATGGTGTGGGGTTTTGAGAGAGGAAGGAAGGGGTCTGCACTACCTGTGGACAGGCAGATGCAGCCCGTTGAGGGGGGGTAAAGGCGGATGGTACTCCAGCTGAGCCAGGAGGGAGAAGTGGTCGGAGGGGATGTGAGGGTGAGGGCAGCCGGTTATGTTGTTGTCCTTCAGCCATTGTGTCTCCAATGGACCCAGAACACCCAGAACGCTCATGTGTGTCTTTGAGAAGAAGATGTAGTCAATCACACCCTACAGAAAATGAAAAAAAGGCTAAAGATATCAAAATGTTGCATCCATTCAGATGAAGGAAATTCAACCCTCTACTGCAGCAATTGTGCATTGCACAGTGCCTATAGATAATCATCATACCCCTCTGAAATAATGACTTTATTTGTCATACAATCTGAAATCAAATCACATTCCAAATAACTTTTCCAGCCTTTTAAAGTGTTTGTGTAAGCTTCTCCAAACCTGTGCTTTTCTACAACTTTATCCCGAAGGTCTTTTGAAAGCAGGGTGTAATGTGAGTAATAGGGATGCACTGATCAGGATTTTTTGCAGTATCGAGTACCGATTCCTTTTCATGGTGATCACCCATACTGAGTACAGATTCTGATGCTTCAAGCTTCATAATGCATTAAGCACATTTTCCCTCTAAGTATGATAATTAAGTGGAGTTTTCTCCTTACCTAGGAGCATAAATTAAGGATGCTGTATATAATCCCTAAAACACATCTCTTTTAGGTGCGAACATGTCATAGTCAAAAGCAGAATTACACAAAATAATAAATGGCACAGATTAAAAAAACCATGGTAAGAAAAATTACTAAAAATGCATTTTGGAAACACTGCAAATGAAGGAAGAAGAATTAATAATAATAATAATAATAATAATAATAATAATAATAATAATATTAATAGTTCCTTACATTTATATAGCGCTTTTCTAGACACTCAAAGTGTTTACACATTGTGGGAATCTCCTCATGCACCACCAGTGTGCAGCATCCACCTGGATGACATGATGGCAGCCATATTGCGCCAGACCGCCCACCACAGTGATGAAGCCAATTATGATATGTGGATGGTTAGAAGGCCATGATGGACAGAGGCCAGTGGGAAAATTTGGCCAGGCTGCCGGGGTAAAAACCCTACTCTTTTTCGAAGGACATCCTAGGATTTTTAATGCCCACAGAGAGTTTGGATCTCGGTTTAATGTCTCATTCGAAAGACAGCACTCACTGAGCAGAATAGAGTCCCCGTCGCTATACTGGGGCATTAGGACCCACACAGAGAGCAAGTTGGGCACTCCCTGCTGGCCTCACTAACACCACTTCCGGTAGCAATCTTGCTTTCCCATGTCATCTCCCATCCAGGTAGCGAATGGGGCCTGGGCGCAGCCCTGCTTAGCTTCAGTGGGCGACCATGTGTGAGTTGCAGAGAGTTAGCAGCCGGCAATTCAATATATCTCAATCAAGAAAAAGTTTGGAGTGCATATTTGATGAACAAGAAGTTAAAATGCACACCTATAAATCTAATACTTTTTACTAAAAGGAAATAGGTCTATAAACTACTGTTTATTGCAATATGTAAGTTACAAGAAGTTATATTATTAAATATTCATGTTAAAAATTTATATATATATATATTTTTTTTTTATTTGTCTAATATTTTCAGTCAGGTTTTAATGAACTTGCAAGATTGTCAAAAACACAATCTTGAGTGTTCTTGACAATCTTTTAGTTTTTATTTGTAAAAAGACGTAAATGCATGCAAGGTCATTCAAATATTTTGCTAATCTCCAACTAACACAAACACTTGGGATCGGTTCCTGAGAGTGGCCAGATCAGCGAGTACCAACAGAGTCATTAAATAATAATAATACATTTTATTTAAAGGTGCTTTTCTGGCAACTCAAGGACACCGTACAATTAAACAAGAGCAATAATACAACAAGAGAAATAATATAAAACACTTACACAGCAATAGTGCAGATACAATTAAGTGTTAAAAGCCATCTTAAATAGGTGGGTTTTGAGTCTTGATTTGAATAGTGTGAGGGAGTCAATATTTCTGATGGCAGGTGGTAGTGAGTTCCAAAGCCGGGGAGTAGAGAAGCTGAATGCTCTATTGCCCATGGACGATAGACGAGCAGAGGGAATGGACAAGTGGAGGGAGGAAGAAGATCGCAGGGTGCGATGTGAAGGAACAGAAATGTGGATGAGGGCAGACAAATATGGAGGGGCGAGATTGTGGATGGAATGTTAACAGCTAAATTTTTAAATCAATTCAAAAATGAACTGATAACCAGTAAAGCTGCTGCAGGACAGGCGTGATGTGATGAGAAGAAGGGGTTCTGGTGATGACATGGGCAGCTGAGTTCTGGACCAACTGAAGCTTATGGAGGGATTTGTGAGTGAGACCAAAGAGAAGGGAGTTGCAGTAATTTAAACGAGATGTGACAAGGCTATGGACAAGAACAGCAGTGGCATGGGGGTAAGAGAAGAGCGGAGTCGGTTAATGTAGCATAGGTGGAAGTAAGCAGACCGGGTGATGTTATTGATCTGAGAATCAAAAGATAGGGTGCTATCAAGGATGACACCCAGACCGATTGATCGGAGCATCCCTAGAGAGTAAAGATATAGATTTTTCACAGGGTATGATGATTTTCTATAGGCACTGCATGATAAAATGATTCTACATACATTTTTAGTTAATTTCATTGTTTTTTAGCACAACCTTTATCCTAAAATATTTTGATACTGAATCATGGAGAAGATTATTGCTGCAATTACTAATAGACACCCATAAAACAAAGTTAAGGTCGTAATACTAAACAATTTTTTTATTGTCAAAATCTCATTAATCAGAAATGGAAAGCACTTGAAACTCATTGATGTATTGAATCTCGTACAGGGCTTGCATCATATAGTGTCTCATCTCATATCCTCTACTTCATGTAATCATGCATGTAATCAGTTTTCATTTCATGGGAAATGGGAAATCCCACCACTGGTTTGCCTTCTCTTCTGCTTTGAACATAAATTGTGCACTAATATGTATGACAATATGTGGTAGTCTCCAAACACAATACTAGCAAAAACATCCTTAGAATAAAAAACCTAATTGTAAAAACAAAAAACCTAAGGCGATGAAAATTAAAGGAAAATGTGAATTTCTAAACATTCAAAATAAAAAAAAATCATAATAAAACCTAATAAAATGTATCTCTACACCTGCATGCATATATTTATGCACTGACAATGGCTTTTTAAACAGGATTGCTACAGCTGATATCTTGCCTTTCAATCAAACCATGCACTCCTTGGGCCACGGGTGCAAAGAATGTTCCACCTTCAAATGGTGCATGATAGTGACCCTCAAACCCTATTTGACTTGTTCTTCAATGCTTTTAACCTTTCCAATTGGTTGCAATCATTTAAGAAAACATGCACTGAAAATTGAACTTTCTGTTGCCCAAGTGAAATGTGCAGTAAAGGGTTAATTCATTTAAATGTGTAACAACTGAAACTTTTAAAACTCAACACTTTTAAGGTATGCATTAATGACTTTTTCTTTGGCTTGTGTAAACAAAGTGTAACAAAATAAAAATAGACAGTTTCCCTGATTTTCTAGATTGTCAAAGAAAGCATATTCTGATTTTAATGTGAACGACTGAGGATGTTGCCAAGAAAACCAAAAGGATGTGACATTTACACACGCTCACTCTTTTCCATTCTGACACATTAAACGAATGCTTATTTGTTCAAGAGAATTCCGTCAGAGCCATTTGTACTTAAATGTCACTGTGTCGTGCAAAAAAAGGTATTACTTTTTATTATTATTACTATAATTTGAATTAATTTTTGAATAAATTAGGTGTAAATAGCCTCAAATATAGGTCACTTTAAAATCTATTTAAAGGTCATCTATTACGCTTATTTTTACAATAAATATTTAGTGTCTCCAGAATGCGTCTATGAAGTTTCAGCTCAAAATACCCATCAGGCCATTTGAAAATGTCAGTTTTTGGGTCAGAGCTATTTGGTGTCTGTGGCTTTAAATGCAAATGAGCTGGCTCTCCTCATCCTGTAATGAAAGGAGAATGCAGGGTTTGGGCATGTCTGCCTAGCGACACGATACTGATACTGATACTGATACTGATACTGATGAAGCAGAAACCTAGTCACAAATACCAAAACTAGAACTGAACCAGAAAGTTTCTGAATGTTTTTTTGATGTACTTTATAATTATTTGATGTGGCCTTTTTGCAACGATGAACGAGTCACACATAAATGCACACACTTTTTATGTTTTATAAGTTCCAAGTACATTATTGTGTGCCAAAAAACTGTAAAATCTACTTTGTTTGCCTTTGTCATAGTCAGCAGCGCAACACGAAACTTTTGATTGGCCATATTAAATGAACACACTAATCTAACATGAAAGGCATTAATAAAAAAAAAGTTGTTTTTACATTTGTTCTTGGTGCAAATAAAGATGTTATTGAAACTGCGTGTTATTTTAGTTTAACCACTGAAGTCACATGAAATATTTTGACTGTGTTTTTCTGGACTTTGAATGTCTGACCACAGCTGGCCATAGAGGATGAAGGGAGCTCTCAGATTTAATGTAAAATATCTTTATTTGTGTTCAGAAGATGAGTAGATGAGTAGTTATTGATAGTAATTCATATCAGAATTTTAATTTTCTGGGGTGAACTAACCCTTTAAGTCTGAATGAGTGAAAAGTGAAGTAATAAGGGTTTCTGAAATTGAAATATATTCTTTAGACACATGCTAGTATAATTCACAGAGTGGAGTAGGTGAATTTTTGCATCAGATTTTTTTTTCAACTTTGCATATAATGTACGCACAATTTAGATATGCACATTATTGTTTTTGGGCTACTTAGTTTGCCAACAATGTGTCAAAGCTGAACCAGAATATTGATATACAGTCAGAAAAGACACAGAGGTGGCTAAACTAGACTAAAAACACATATAACTAAAAGATTAAAATATATAACTCTATTTTAAATTAGCACAACTATATTTTTATCACTTAAAGTCCATGTGAAATCAAAATTTACAATGTATATTTTGTTAGCACGCATTCTTATTCTTTAGGTGAACAATAAATCTGCAAGATAATCCACTAAAAATGTGTTTTGGTAATCTTCAAAGTCTGAACATTTGCTTCTCCACATGTGAAGTGGCATTCCTTCTCTGTTGATGGCAGCTATTCATAACCAAGCCCCTTCTACCATTAGTTTACTAAGGGGGAATGATGAGTAAAAAGAAACCCTCACCCCTACTCAAAAATCCATTTTAGTTGGAAGTACATGAACATTCTGAAATACAAGTCTCAGCAACTTCTGGTTTACTCTGACTTCAATCTTTTTAAAAAGCAGATACTGGACAAGGATTAATCTTTCTAATACTCATGGGTTCCCACACGCTACCTTGTAACATGCCAACACCACATTTTAGTTTATTAATACAACAAAGAGTGTCATATTTTAATAACAAATGACACCCACAAGACAATACAACCAATCAACACATCTCAAAATGACCTGCTAAATGAGTTGGCTTTTGAATCATACACCGTCAGTGAATCATTACTGACTCTCCTGGTCATTTTTTGATTATGTCATTTCAATATTAACAAATGTAAATTTATTGTCATGTATATACAGTATTATATACATGTATATCCTATTTACCAACAAGATAATCATATGATCATAAATGATTCATCTTCACAGCAAAACTTTGTGTGTTGTAAAGAAACCAAGCATGAAGATCTTAAATCTCATTTTGAAACTTCCATAATATTTTGATTGAGCTTTATTCTGATTCTGAAAAAAAAATCTCCTCACCTTGAAGTCATAAGTGTAGTTGGTGTAGGGCATGAGATTCCCCTCATAGGCACTCTTCAGCTGGAAACTGTGTGTGACACTGCCATCAGGCTTTCCATTTTTGCCATTGCAACTGAAGTTAGTTAAACAGTCGCTGTAGCGCAGTTCTTTAAAGTCTTTGTGATTTTCTGCAACTCCGCCATTACTCAGATACTCCACCACACCTGCAAGAAAGAGTTCAGGAAAACGAGTGATTCTGAGAGCTTCAAATCTAAAGCAAAAATTTGTCAATATTTTTTTAGGACTGACATCCAAAAGATCCCAAAATCTACATTCCAAAGCTGTAAGTGGTTTTCTACAACATATTTTTAACACGTATAACATGTTATTTTCTGTTTTTCTGCATCACATCCTTTAAAATACCTTCTTTCATATTTTTTTTTATTTGAATAACAGTCAAATTTTTGGGTCCCTTTAATTTTGTAGCAGATTCAGTTAGTTATGTTTATTTGAACCAAATGTAAGGAATGAAAAGGCTAATCACCAGCCACCCACTCAATAAGTGCCATTTTTATGGCTTGCTTCAATATTTGAATGTCTGGTATTCCAGATTTAACAGCTTGCGCCAGTGCTAACTGTCTTTTTGGTATTAAAACAGTACTGCAGGTACTTACTAAACACGCACAGAGAAGAATAGCTCTGAAAAGGCATTGACACAGTTATTTTTGTACCAGACCTTACTGAATATGCATTTGAAAGAATTATTTCCCAGTCAGTATTGTGAATCATGAAATGAATCACGCAATGCAATTTAACTAAATCTGCACTCCTCTAATTACAGGTATTTGCGTCATTATTTAATGGCTAAAAATAAATAAATGAATAATGCACTTGAAACAGCTACAGTTGTTGTTACCAGGAGAAGGCACTTCAGACATACTGTTTGCCAAATATGTTATTTTTTATTTGCTTCAAGACTTAAAAGACAACTTGGAACAAACAAATGAGTCACGTAAAACCAGCACGATCGTAGTTGTCTAAGACAGTATGCAATCTGTTCTCCTTGCTCCTAAACAGTCAAAAACACAAACAGTTGTTCCAATGTACATCTTGTGAACTATGCACAGAAATACATACAGTCAGATATGATTTACTGTACGTAAATGTAAAAATGTGTGCAAACAGAGTGCATGGACGCTCTCCAGTTCTGAAATCTTTCACCTTTGCATGTAAAAGGATTTTGTAATTTTCTTGTGGTCACTCCCATTAAGCTTGTCGATTTTGTGAATATGCCCATTCTTTGCCCAATAAATAAATTTGTTTATTTATTTAAAAAGCCAAAATAAAACAAAACTATACTTTTGTTCAACATGTTTTCCATAACATAAAACAACAATTTTTTTTTATATTGTAGGCTAACTTTGACATTATGAATATCGATTATTTTATTATCACCTCAGATAATTCTTCACCTTGGAATTATAAGGTTTTATCTGCCTTCTAAATGATTTTGAGATATCGAGCTTCAAAGTTTAGCATTCCATACAGCAAAGTTAAGTGTAACATTTGTTTTTTAAATAAAAAGTGTTAAAATATAAACAACTTATAAAAAACACCCCATAATGTGAATAATTTGTCATTTGATCAGAATATGTCAATAACTCCATTTTGACAAACATGTCAGATAGAACCTTATAATTCTAAGGTGACGATTTGTCTAACCCCCTCTTGTAGGAAAAAAAACCTGTAGAAAAAAAACATTGTGCGTGTCTGGTTATAGTAGATCACCCACACCTTTATGAGCAAAAAATGATATTTGGCACTATGCTAATTTGTGCTGTGCTTATTACATCAATATGTAAATGAGATGTTACATATTTTTTCTTCAATTTGTAGATTCAACATTACTTCAAAATCATGTTCTTGCACAAATTTGCACTTATTGGTAAATCTGGCCTAAAAATTCCCATTTATTTTCAATATGCACCTTTAAATATAACTTACCAGAGTCTGGGAGGGAGTTGAGATCAGCACACAGGACGATAGGGATGGAGCTCGTGTCTGACGTGGGTGAAGAAGAGTTGATAGATCCCGAGGCCCTCTCAGCGATGCTTTTGAGCTCAGACAGGAACATCATAGTCTGAATGAGCTTCACATCCGAGTATTCTGGATCCCAGTGCATGTGGGCATTAGCTACCAGCAGGAGTTGTTTCTCTGGAGGTGGTTTTAAACCTGCAGTACGGTGCCAGGAAAGAAAATGAGATGAGAATATTCCAAGAAATGTAATATTATTGAGATATATACGAAGTGTTGTTGAATGCTTGTTTCTGATTTGCTGACAAACAATGTAAGTCAGGGTTTCTCAAAGTCTGGACTCACTCTGATTTCATATTCAAGGGCACTCAATGTGTGTAAGAGAATGAAGGTGTGGATTTCATAGACCTCTGAGCTTTTGGCAACTCCAGATGCACTTTAAAATGTATGACCATTGACCATACCTAGAACCAGTGCTTGATATTAATTAGACTTTCACCTTTTTTTAAGTAATAAATATTTTTTTGTTTGTTTGTTATTTATTTTTGTTGTTTTGTGTTTTGTCTACACAGTGCACTTGGACGGTATCTCTTACCAGTTTAATATATTTAAATATTGAACAGTTTTTTTATTACTGTATTTGACCTTTGTAACCGAGTTTCTCAATTGTTTTGTTTTTATGATTCTATATTGTATATTAAAACCAATAAACAAAAAATAATTAAAAAGAAAGTGTGGATTTACTACTTTGATAAACACATGCTAAACATGTAATCTTGTTTTTTTAATGTATTTTGCCGATGGTCCGAAGTGAAAGCGAACCGATGTGGCGCTGTTTTCATGACATCCATTCAGTTTCTTCACCACAGTGATCATTTGAATGGTAAGGATGTCAGTTTGCAGAAAAGAAAAGTTGACAAAAAAAACTTTGAGTTTTTAAAGATGATCCATTGGACAGAGAGGTATACATTGATTTTGCTCCAATCCAGAACAAAACGGTTCTTTTAATTAGTAATGAGATATTTGAAGTTGTGAAGAGTAAAAATGTAAAACAGCATTATAAAACAAAGCTTTAGCAACAGCTGGAATACAGGCAGTGTCATTTCTCATATTAGACTGCATGGTATTTTCCATTTATACCTCTGGTTGTGGATAAGGATTGCTGACAATTAAATTAAGTTTCACTTGTCATCTTGCCACTCTTGCACTTGTTAATAATGTATATTTTAATGCAGACTTCTAAATGGTTGGTTGATATATATATATATATATATATATATATATATATATATATATATATATATATATATATATATATATATATATATATATATATATAGTTATTGATGAGAATTCAGATTTGGGACTTTGAGAACCCCTATACTAAGGTGTGCAATAATTTTTTTGGAAAATGCACAGATAAAGATCCAGGCTGGTCTTGACAGTAATACAGTTCCATATCACTGTGGTAGAAAACCCTGATGTCTTGAAATAACGAATGAAGCTGAATGAGGTCTGGCTATGTAATATCTGAATAAGATTTTTTTATTATTAAGGTCATTGCTCCTAATTCTGAGGAAGGTAAGAGTGGAGTTCGAAAACAGGAAACTCTGTTTTGAAAAAGCAATCTATATTGCAATCTTTTGATGACAAAATATTGTTTGTTTATTCCACAGAAAAGTAGATGAATATGCTGAAAAAGATGAAATAAAGCAGAACTAGGGAGTTCTCTGAACAACTGCTGACAAATGAACACAATTGAAGACCTGAAGGGAGTTCAAAAGTTGAAATATCTCATATCAACCATAAGTATGCAAACTGAAGACATAATTTTTTATTTAGGTATAATATGAAATGTAAGCTGTTATCCCTAAAATCCAACCTACAGCACTGAATTCAACTTTGTATTTTTATGTTTATGTTTGACTTTTTGACAGCCATAAAAGTTATTTCATTTGATTTACAGCTGTCTTTAAAAATGGCTACTGATGATTTTTTCAAGATGTTCAATATCCAGGTCAAACAATTACTTAAAATGATCATAAAAAATCTAAATTTAATCAAAATGTACTCACCATCTACTTTTTCCAAGCCTGTTTGACTTTTTTTCTTCTGTTGAACACTAAATAATATATTTAGAAGGATGTTGGAAACCAGTAGCCATGGATTTCCATAGCATTTTTTTACTGTACTACATATGTCAGATGTTATATTATACTTCAGTGGCTACTAGTTTTCAGGTCTTCAATTTATTTTCTTTTGGGTTCAACAACAACAACAAAAAAAAAGCACAAAGCTTTGGAATCACCCGAGGGTAAGTAAATGCTGAGGAAATGTAACTTTTTGTGTGAACCATCACTTCAACTTGGCATTACAAATAAATACAGTTCATTAGATACTAAATGTTTAATGATTTGTTGACTCCAAATGAATTCTATTATGTTTTAATCCATTGTGTTGCTTTTTGTGAGCTTAAATAAATTTTTATAGTTATTGCTGCCATCTCTTGTAAACAGTTTTAATTTTGAGATCTGCTTCCACCTACAGGCTAAACATCAGCAAGACAGCAGCCTGCGTGGACATTCAACCCGACCAACATCCAAGGTGATGTCAGAATTAAATGAAATGTTGTACATCATTGTACATATTTAAATACCATTTTCTCCTAAATTAAGCTTAAATTAATTTTGCTGCGGACACAACATATTAGCTAATAGAAATGTGATAAAATGTGGTGTGGTGGCCACAAAGCCACCATAACATCCATGCCGTAGGCTCTAGTTTAGATATTAAGAAAATACTTTGTCTGTTTTTTTGTGCATGCTTTCATCTGAAAGTGCATTTTTAGAGCCGTCATCTGTAATTGGTCTGTGAGATGTGTCCTATTGGATGTTAAATAGACATTTATAAATGAGATAATAATAATATTATTTAAGATATAATAATAATAATAATCTAATTCTATAATATAAATAATAATAATTCTCTGTCTCTATCTCCATCTCTCACACAAAGGTATATACTTATTATGTTCTTACAGCCTTTTTTATTATTTATTTATGACAAGTTTAACAACGTCCAAAATACTTTAGGCCAACTAGTGAACCTAATATTGACTATAGCATAATCATTTCTTAATCTCTGCATGAAGTTTACCCGTACTTCACTTTACGTGGCATTTAGGTTATGCTGTCGTTTTCAGTTAGGTTACATTTACAGTTAAAATCAGAATTATTAGCCCCCCTTTGAATTTTATAATTTTGTTATGTTTCCCAAATGATGTTTAACAGAGCAAGGAAATTTTCACAGTATGTCCGATAATATTTTTTCTTCTGGAGAAAGTTTTTAATTTTTTAAACACCATTTTAAGGTCAAAATTATTAGCCCCTTATATTTTTGATATTTTTATATTTTTTTATAATATAAAATTTTATAATAATATATTTTTTATATTTGTTATCGCAATTATTTTTTCGATAATCTACAGAACAAACCATCGTTATACAACAACTTGCCTAATTATCCTAACCTACCTAGTTAACCTAATTAACCTAGTTAAGCCTTTAAGCCTGTCACTTTAAGCTGTATAGAAGTGTCTTGAAAAATAACTAGTCAAATATTATTTACTGTCATCATGGCAAAGATAAAATAAACCATTTATGAGAAATTATTAGTTATTAAAACTGTTATGTTCAGAAATGTGTTGAAAAAATCTGCTCTCCATTTAACAGAAATTAGGGAGGGGAGGGGGATTAAAAGGGGGGGTTAATAATTCAGGGGGGCTAATAATTCTGACTTTCAACTATATTTCTGACTTCCTGTCGTTTTCAATTTTAAAGTCAAGAAATTTCCTGGCATTAATGTCAGGCATTTACAGTAGTCTATTTAAAATGAAAAAAACATATAGCCTTATAAGCTTAATTTGTAGGTGAAGCCTACGTAATTATAAATAAAAGTATATTGACCATAATCAATTATAATAATAATGATACAAATACGTAGACAAATATTACGCAAAAAATAATCAATCATTTAAGGAATTTAAAATATTTTATTGTGTGCATTTTGTTATTTCACCATTTATTTTCCAATGTTGTCTAGGTGACATCACACTATTTAATGCAAGCTATATTGGTTATTATGCATATACAGCCTATTAATAATGTCTTCTTTCATCATTCTTAATTTAAAATGAAATATTTATTTATTAATACTATCCATTTGCTATAGTCACATAGCTTCTATTAATCCTTACATACAATGGCACAAATTCATGAGGTTTGGAACTACAATTCACTGTTATAAAACATCTGAATAAGATCTTTCATTATTAAGGTCATTGCTCCTAATTCTGAGTAAAGCAAAAGCTGACTTTAAAAACAGGAACTCAATTTATATAGCAATCTTTTTGATGACACAAAAATTTTATAATTATTTCACATAAAATTAGATGAATATGCTGAAAAGAAGAAATAAAGCAGAATTAGGGTGTATCTGAATGACTTACAAGTGAACATAGGAAGACCTGACAGCAGTTCAAAGGACTGTGAAATACATCAAATTAATCAAAAGTAATTCATATCGAAGTCATTTTTATTCTACAATTGTATATTCAGGCATAACAAAAGGAAATGTAAACAATTATCACTAAAATCCAACCTACAGCCCTGAATTCAATCTAAGTATCTAATAATTACGTTTCATAGAGTATACAACTTTGGCAGCTGCAAAGGTTATTTAATTTAATCACAGCTGTGTCTTTAAAAAATGGCTACTGATGTTTCAATATTCAGGTATTCAAAGGGTTTTAAGCTGTAAACTCATAGCATAGAAAAGGATCATTTTCTTATCATATGATCTCAAGGCCAAGAGAAATTATCGGATTTATAAGAGGTAGACATGACAAAGCTAAATTAATCGCACATCACGGGTCGGCATATTAAATATATAAATGTAATACTATAATAAAGCCTATAATCCATTTTATTTAGACTATGAGAGAGCTGTAAGAGGCTTGTGTTTCTGGAAAAAAATGTATTTGGGGGTCGGATGATGTGTTCTCAATATAGGCATGGCTTCTGACATCAAATATGGACATAGGCAGGATCAATTTAAGGTATGATTCACCTAAAAATGTTTAATCCTGTGTGATTTTCTTGATTTCATTACATTTTAAAGAAAGCTGAAAACCGGTAACCATTGGCTTCCTAATAGGAAAAAGAAATACTATGGAAATACATGGTTACATGTTTCTAGCTTTCTTTAAAATATTTTCCACTGTGGTTAACATATGAAAGAAAGAAAACAATACTTGGAATAAGTAAAGGGTGAGTAAACGATGACAGAACTTTAATTTTTAGGGGAACTAACCCCTTTCAGGAATTCAGGATTCTTACCAGTAGCAAACAGGTCTTTCTTCACCTCCAGCAGGACGGCTACTCCGATGTTATCTTTGGTCATAACTCTGTTTAGCATAACCTCCGAGCCCTCTGAGTTTGCCATGGCTACTTGATTGAACTCCACTGTGTGTTTCTGCACTAGAGCAAATCTGAAAAAGAAAATAAAATAAGCAGGAGGAGCTTGTTTGATTATTTTTTTGGCAATAATCATACTTCTTTTTGTTTTTTTTTGTTTTGTTTATTAGGACAACAGTCTCTTCAGCAGAAAAAAATGTCCAAATATGCTGTTTTAAATAGTAAAGAAATCAGTGTTTTTGAAACTAATGAAGACAGCAGAAGTCAACGATTCATTTGAATCATTTAGCTTGATATGTTTACTGCTCCAAAATATTAGAAATGTTTCTAAAAATAAAATATATTGTGTTCAAAGGGGAAAAAAGTTTTTGTATTTACCCAGACATTTAAAAAGCACTTATTTTAAAGCAGCAATCACAATACCATCCAATAGTGACATTTTTAACTAAGGTTATCATAACATCAGAATCTTAAACTGGCTCATGCCTATTTAGAACTGGTCGATTTAATCATTTCCATGTCAACAGGTATGGTTTATGACATGACAGAGCCCCATTCACTGTAGGGCATATTAGAGATGCTGGATTTACTAGTACACGTCAACTAATGTCTGCTAAACTGGTTGTTTAACTAGGAGAAAATAGAGTAAATGAGCTAGTTGTCCAAACAGTGTGTATCTGTTGTGAATGACAGCGTAAAGCATTTGTAAAATAATTACTGTTGCTGCATTCCATAGACATCAGTGTGCATTCTACAAAGCACTTTTTAAGCTAGTAATCTTGTGTATTAAAATGTCTGCAACCTAATGCCGAGTTCAGACTGCATGATTTTATCCCTGATTTTGACTCGCCGACATGTTTTGGGAAATAGCAGACAAAAGCCTGAAATCAAAGGCAAATCGGTGATCGTTCACATGAGTAACAATCACACAGTGTGAACTATCAAAGTCGCGATCTGAGAGAATCACAGATGAGTTGCCGACATCCATGAGATATTCGGTGTGCTAAATATCTGGACCTGTCGGCAATTCAAAATGATGCTATGTGCAATGTGTTCTGATTGAAAATAACATTGATGATTACCTACAGCCAATGAGAGAGCAGCATCCACTAGTATGGGTACCTGCAGGTCAGCGGGAGGTTAGGGGAGAAGCTAAAAGTGCTTATTTTCAGTCTATGTGGACCCAATGAAGGGAAAACTAGTAGAAATTTGGCAGCAGCATATTTGTATTTTTAAAGTGTCGTCTGAGCAATACCACAACCGGGTCGAAAAAGAAAAAAGTTTGAGAAAAACTGCTAATTCCCTTCAAAAGCCAGGTTAACATTTTCCACCCCACTAAAGGCTTCTTTCTCCTTATGTAGTTAATAACAAAATATATACTATGTGACCTCGCGTTGTTGCCATGTCACTTTTCACATGTTTGATTGTGAGACATAGTTTGTAGATCAAGATAATGTTGTCAGCGATTCCTATATTCCTGTAAAGTCATGCAGTGTAAATCCCCTTGTCGCCGATCCACCCTGCAGTGTAAACACAGCACTGACAAAATGCTACCACAGATAGTCATGCAGTGTGAAAACATCTGTGACTCAACTACTTTGAAAATCTGAAAGTCTGAACTCGGCATAAGTAAACGTTATTTCACTGAAAAGACTTGGAGTTTTGATCTTTGACAAGCGCTGCACTCGTGTTCTCCTTCTGGCTCAGCTCCAGCCATTGCAAGGGCTGATTTCAGTTCTGATTTTGACAGAAGCTGCCACGCTTGCACACTTTTGACTCCTCCAGACGTTCATTTATTTCCAGAAAGAATCTGAAAGCTGTAACTTTGTCTTAAAAGTATTTAAAAACTAAATACTTTCCAGATAAAAGATGGATGCAACAGTATTCTATATAGGAACTCAAGAATAATTTAAGAAAAAATAAAAAGCGAGCTTGTTACGCTCCTTTTAAACACACTGAAAGGAGATCCTCACTTCTCGGTCTTGAAGAACACACCACAGCCGTCCACATGTTTACGCTCCTGTTCTGACACGAGTTTGGCACGAGACTTTGGACAGAAAAATCCATCATATCCACGATCTTTCAGTGTTTCCAGAAAGAAAGTGTAGTACTGCTCGGTTTCCACCTCCTGTATATGAGAAATAGAGCAAACATATTGCAGATATCGAAACAGAACACACAAGTCAAGGAAAAACCATATTTTCATTATGCATTTAACAATTTAGTGTAATTATACACCCTACTTATAACTGAAATTATAGACATGAAAGGTGCACTAACTGATGGTTAACTAACTAACTAACTAACTAACTAACTAACTAACTAACTAACTAACTAACTAACTAACTAACTAACTAACTAACTCTGGTTTTTCCAGAATTTGCATTTAGTAAAAATCAATTGACTGAGCAATGATACATTAAAGTAAACAAAAGTGACAAATAAATACTTTATAAATGTTATAAATAAGTTAATAAGTTATAAATGATTTCTATTTTGAATTAATGCTGTTTCTTAAAAAATAAGTAAAAAAAAAAGAATATTAAACAGCACAACACCAATTTCTAATGAATCGTGTGACACTGAAGACTGCAGTAATGATGCTGACAAATTCAGATCTACCACTACAGGGATACATTGCAGTAAAAAAATTATAATAATAATAAAAAAAAAACATTATTTTTTTTTATTCTTTCAATATTTCATAATATTCATTTGCTTTTTTTCTGATCAAATAAATATTGAGTATAACAAACTAAAATCCTTCCAACCCCAAACTTTGTACATTTTGCCAACAACAATGTACATTTTAATGACAGAACATTTAGTCATACCTGCAGGCTGATGATGTCAGCGTCACAGTTGGTGATCTCCTCCATAATGCCCTTCTTCCTGTACTCCCAGTTAAGGGCCCATGAAGGACAATAGCCATACAGCTGCCTTGTCGCATACTTGTCGCACAATACGTTGTAGCACATTACTGTGAACACAGCTTGGGAACACAAACATTTTATATTTGCGTTAACAATTGCTAAATTAGAAACAAAGCTGCTGACATGATACTAGCGGGTACCTGTGGGCATCATTTGGTCTCTCTCCCTCAGAGTGATCCAAGGTCTTTGGGGGAGTTGTTCTGGGTGGACTAATTTTGGGGAAACCGTGCAAATAAATGAATCAATAATTATATGATTAAATTATCTGTATTCTACTAGCCACTAACTCTGCATCTGCATGCAGTATTACCTGCAAGATTGTCGAGCATGTAATTCAATAATTTCCTTGTTCCATCAGGCTCCTGATACAGGTTGAGTATATCCTGGGACAATGGATTACCTGGGAAATAAACATTTGTATTACTTGTACTTATATGCAGATTTACATTTACTTTTACATTCACAACACAAGCATATGCATTTGAGTTTGCAGTTAAAGGGATAGTTCACCTAAAAGTGAGAATTCCATCATCATTTACACCCTGTTCACTAGTTTCAAACATGTTTGTGTTTCTAGCTTTCGTTGAACACACAGAAAAAGAGATTCTGAAGAATGTTGGAAAGCTGCATTCTTTAACATATCAGCTCTTGTGTTCTGTTCATCAGCAGAAAGCAACTCAAACAGCAGTGAAACAAGTGAATGGAGGAATAAATGATGATGAAATTCAAAATATGGGGTTAAATACCCCTTTAAGCTCTTTCTAATTTTAGTGAATCTGGGCTGTTTTAAAGGGGACCTATTTTGCAAAAATAATTTTTATAAGATGTTTAAACAGTTGTGTGGCAACAGAGTGTAAATACACCCACCTCTAATTGTAAAATTTATTTAAGTCTATTTGTTATAATCACACTTGATAAAAACAGTCTGCAGAAACACTTTAATTGCCATTCTCCCTTTGTACATGTCATCAGAGGGGGAAAGCCCCGCCCATTAGTGACGATCTCTCCCTCATTACATAGACAGCCCTGATTGAGAAGCAGTCGTCCGCCTTTAGATTTTTCACACTGTACCTGCTGAAGATAATGTCAGTGACTAAGTGGAATTATAAATGAGCTTTAGGATGTACAAATGAACACTGTAGTCTACAAAGACTGCCTTCTTCTGAGACACTTTTGACATTTTCAGTTTTTCACTGAGAAAAATGTAGTCCTGTTTTGAATCTGCCTCTATGCTGATTTTGAATAGAGGGCAAGGAGAACCTTCACCTTTGAATATAAAGTGACAGTCACCAAAACAGCACAATTTGGATCAAATTTTTTTTCAAAACGTTATGAGTTACATTAAACGTTATGAGTTAGCTACACACCCTTGGGACATCAAAGACTTTTTTATATCTTGTTAAAAGCGCATAACAAGTCTCCTTAAAATGGGAGATCACATGCACAACTGTAGTCATTTACATAAAACACATCCAAAGCATCACTAAGAACTTTATTTTAAAGGGCATCTATGATGAAAACCATCTTTTGTAAGCTGTTTGGACAGAACTGTGTGTAGGTATAGTGTGTCCACAGTCATACTGGGGTGATATACATTTTTTTTTATTTCCTGACGTTAAAATAGGATCAAAATCCCTCAGATTTCGAGGCAGACCGCAACGTGACGTAGGATTGCGGTTTCCCCGCCCACTGAATTGATTGACAGGCACACTCTGACAGGCACGTGGGAATAGTGGGCAGGGAGAACTAGCGTTTAAGGCACAGGCACCAAAAACAGCTACATTGTGTTCAGAGCAGAAAATTCTAATGTTCTAAAGGCTATAATAAAAGCTGAAACTTTACAGACACATTCTAAAGACACAAAAGACTTACCTAAAATCTTGAAAAATGGGTAAAATAGGTGCCCTTTGAAGTCTTTATTAATTCTTGTCAAACACATGCCGTCCTTTAAAATTGCAGTGTGCATAAAACAATAAAGTAAATTTTTTAACAGATGGAGCATACAGAGCTCTCATTAGCCAGCTCTACATGCATATAAATCTGTGATAAAACCTGACAGCTCTATTTATAATGAAGCTTCTCCAAACTTAAACATAAAATTAATCATGTTAAATTTAAAAGATTTAAATATAAAGTCTGCATGAACAAAAAGTTGCTGTAAACTTTTATGTCAGTGTCTTTTATGCATTTCCAATTGAAATAAAGTAATAAGCTGTGGGTGTTTTTTTTTTTTTTTTGGCGCTCCTATCTTTCACTCGCAGTAAACGAATACTTAGAGAGGCATGACTACATTTTTACAATTTACACGTTTATGCATTTAGCAGATGCTTTTAGCTAAATTGACTTACACCCGTGAACACACAGAGCAGTTGGGGTTTTGGTGCCTTGCTCAAGGAAATCACCTTATCCGTGGTTTTGGAGTGTGGATATTTATTCACTCTCCCCACCAACAATACCTCCTGGTGCCAGAACTTGAACCTGCAACGTTTGTGTCCCGAGTCCAACTCTCTAACCATTACGCCACAGCTGACTAAATTTTAGTATAAGGCCATTTCAAAGTAAAAGCAAATGGAAAGATTTTGATTAAATTGCTCAAACTAGGTGTTCATCTTAAAATTAAAAATGAGCTAAACAAAACAAACACTACACATTTTGAGTTGATGCAAACTTTAACACTGATTTTAAGGCTGCCAAGGGTTTGCGGTTTATACATTAGTGTGATTTTAGTTTTTGCAAAAGCTTTGCAGATTCTGAACAAATATTTATTTAAAAGTATTGAATAATCATGATTTGTTTGCGAAAATGCTTAATTCTTAAAATCGTACAATATATTACACATAAATTTGGTCATACATATGCTTGATAAATGGGTCTATTGTTTTAGGCTATATAGAAATAAAATTGCATGCAAATTGTTCATTTGGAAAAACAAACTTAATAAAAATTATAAAAAAAATAATGAAAAGCTTCACCTTTGAGGCCGAGGGTTTGCAACTGGAACAGCCGACCAAGTTCATAAGGCAAAACTCGTAAACAATTGTTGTTTAAAAGCAATTCCCTGAAAGAAAAAAATTATCATATAACAAGGTGTCTGTTTAGTGTAACCCAAATAAATCATTTAAAGAAGCACTATTTAGTACTGCTGAGTAACTACATCCTACTTGATTTATAAAAAACACTTTTAGTCTATTTTAAATTGCTGATATGTTTATTGTTCTTTTGATGTAACCCCAGAATAATATTTTTTTAAATGCCAACTTTAAGAAGAACTTGTAATTATGTTGATGCTGTTGTATTTAAGTTTTAAATATGTAATAAAACATTTAACAGCATAATATCATGACTAAATTTTTTCAATTCAACATAGATAAAAAGATGAGGCTGAGTACAAAGAAATATAATTCCATAAAAGATTTGATTTCATTAAAAAAATCCATAAAATATACAATTGTTATAAACTATTTATTTTTTATCTGGGTTTATAATAAACTTTATTCTAACTAAAGTAATGTAAAATAAAACAAAACCAAATTTAATTAAATAAATTATAATAAAATAAAATACAATAAAACAAAGTAAAATAAAATAAAATAAAACAAAACGAAATTAAATTAAATAAATTATAATAAAATAAAATAAAATTAAACAAAGTAAAATAAAATAAAATAAAATAAAACAAAACAAAATAAAACTAAGTAAAAAAAATTAAAATAAATAAAAATAAATAAATAAATATATATAAATAAAATAAAATAATAATAAAATAAAATAATAATAATAAAATAAAATAAAAGTCCCATTGCATAAAAATTGTGGTCCAAAATGTAATAATGCTGAAAGGTCAACTACCCAATTAAACAATCTCACTTAGCCCACAGCAATGGAGTGATTTCAGATGTACCTGAGAGTCACCATGTTGCCGAGTTCTGCTGGCAGGCTGCGCAGTTTGTTGGAGGACAAGTTCAGGTAGACGAGATGGGGCAGCTTCGCGATTTCTGGAGGAATCCGGCTCAGGTTGTTGTTGTTGATGTGGAGAGCAGTCAGATGTGTCAGCGTCCATAGTGAACTGCTTAGGCTTCTGACCCGCCCTATACCATCAAAACCAAGACAAACGACCCACAGACACACAAGCTGCAGTTACAATAGATGCACTAGACTGTGGTCACTCAACATAATTCCACATATAATATGTAAAATTATGCGTCTACTGTACTTCTATTCAAATATTGCAATTCTATCAAGTTAACGGTAATGTTCTTCTAAAGGGATTATTGATGATGATTTCACTTATTTAACCTAAGTTAGAGTGTAATGTTACTATTTTACCGTATTCAACATCTGCAAAGTTAAGACAATCAAGAAAATTTTCTTTAAAGAACTCACTTTTTATGGTCTACAACAAATGGCCGGTAGGAACTACAATGACCTTCTTCCTGGGTTTGTGACAAAAGTTACAAACCCACTACCATGGATGTGATGTTTGCTTCAATGTGAATTAGGTAGGGGGCAAATCAAAACAAACTAAGCCAGCCTACTAATTTAACATTATCTCTATGCCAGGGGTGGGCAAACTCGGTCCTGGAGGGCCGGTGTTCTGCACAGTTTAGCTCCAACTCTAATCAAACACACCTGCTTATAGATTTCTAGTGATCTTGAAGACACCGATTAGCATCTTCAGATGTGTTTATTTAGTGTTAGAGCTAAACTGAGCAGAACACCGGCCCTCCAGGATCGAGTTTGCCAACCCCTGCTCTATGCCATCTTCAGCATTTCAGTGCATACAAATGCAATAGAAGTGCATACGAGTGCAATAGAATGAAAAGTGTACTGTGACCACTACTACATACTGATAAATGTAAACTATAACGACCGCTTAATGTTTGATGTGCAGTGGATACACATGTCATGTCCCCTTTAAGATGACTTCTTCTATGGTTGTTTTATGTACTGTGAGTGTGCATGTGCAAGAGCTCTTTTCAGTGTCAGGGAGCTCTGAGGAGAAGTATGTGATGGTCGCTCTACCTCTGTATAATTCTTTTGTTACAATAATGTCACATTTTTTTTTTGCGATGGATGTTTGAATGACATTTTCTTTTCCTTTTGCCAACTCATTGCTCGTTTACTGGCATGTGTGTAGTCGACAGCACTCGGGAGAAACGCATAAAGGCTAAAATAGTTTCTGTCTCTTTTTTTCCCTTTCCTAAAAGTCTCCAGGTAAACGTTGAGACATGCGGCACCTGTCACAAAACCCTCAATACTGCATGTCACTTAAGATAAAAGATCAGAATTTCAGAAAAGTTTCATTAATCAGAAACACAATTCGTATGGATCTTTTATTAATTTCTCCCAAGTCAATGTTTCTTGATCGCACAACATAGTACACGTGTTTACATCTGGAAGACGTATTTATTAGCGTGTACTGTATGTTCATCTGCAAAACCTCTATTAGACGTAGATTTTCAGACATCAAACATTTAGAGTTTAGAATATGTCTTAAAGATGTCTAAAACCTATAATGCTCATTCAGCAGACCTGTTTAAGATACTTATCAGACCTTTTCCCAAACTAAACAATCTTTAAAATATATCTTGCAGATGTGTGTGTGAAATGTAGGCTCAGGCAAATAAACTGATTTAATGATCTGAGAAATAACACTGAGAACTGAGAATAATAACTAACCAGAAATCTCCAACTCGGTCCAGTGTGATTTCTTTCCACTGGCCACTTCCTCGGCTGACATGATGGTGTATAATCTGCGTGGGTCTGGAGGATCATATTTTTCCTTTGGCATGCCTCTTAATCTGGAGATCAATGCAGAAAATAAACGATTAGTCAGAGTTTCCTCCAGTAACAGCATGCCATTCAGGGTATTTCTTTCCAAAAACAAATATTTGCATGAATCATTATAAAATGAGAAAAAGCTGGATGTCTGATGTGTGAGTAACTGGCAGTGTGACTGTTGATGCAATGTCACTTCAGGAATGCTTAACATGATGCAAATCAGACAACAAACATCAGCTCTCATACTTCGCACTTGTGTGTGTGTGTGTGTGTGTGTATACAGGTATATATATAATATATTATAATAAATATAAAAAAATATAGCGATATGGGATATTTTCATAAGATAATTTGAATGGCACTATTTGATGGCTTTCTACCAAGTCTAAGTCCAATCTTTACAAACTATAGTTCATTTTTAAACAATAAGGGAATTATGAATTAAATATAGAACAAATTCATGAGAGAAATAAGGGCAAAAGAGAGGGTAATATAAACATAAAAATTAACAGGCCTGTTAAATACAAAGCAAAAATTTAAAAAAATAAATCTTAGCTCAAGTAAAAATATTGTTTTGTTTTCAACTTCTTTTTTTTCTTTTCAAGTTTTTTCCTTAAAACAAACAAAACTGTCTGTCAGTGGGGCAAGTAAAATTAAATTAAAATTAAAATTACAACATTAATATTCACCCTTGCCAACGCCAATGCCAATCCCACCCAGGAATAACTCTGTTTGAGACAAAGCACTGGTGCATACAAGGTAATACATCAGAGACATGGCCAAGAACTACACATGAACGTACAATATGCTGACCCTGAGGAAAATAAACTGTTGAACAAAGCTCTCAGATTCCATATAAAATATTTTAATTTGTGTTTAAGATTGTGGGTCTGAAGATTAACGAAGGTTTCAGGGTTTTGGAAAAACATTAGGGTAAGAAATTAATAACATAATTTCCATTTTTGGGCAAACTAGCCACTTAGTGTTTTTGCTGTCACTTTGTGATCATTTATGTGTCCTTACTGAAGAAAAAAAATATATATAATAATGATAATAATAATTATATATATATATATATATATATATATATATATATATATATATATATATATATATATATATATATATATATATATATATATATATATATATATATATATATATATATATATATATATAATTAGTGAATATATATAGTGAAAGTTTATTATTTTCAGGTGTTTTTAAAGCCTGACTGTACGAATTTAAAGCAAACTTGAGACATTTGGGCACAATAAATCAAACCTAGCTAATAAAAAGATAATATAAATACTTAAAATTATACAGTGTTATAATTATTATTATTATAATTATTATTATTATTATTATTATTATTATTATTATTATAATACAGTGATTGTTTCTGCTTCTGAATACTGTTTTACTCCCCAGAAAATAATAAATTGTTGTTTATTTGCATTTTTTGTCTATTGTATTTAACTATGCGATCCATTTTTAAACAATATTTTATGCAGATACACTCCTAGAATAATCTCAATCGATCTAAAATTATGATTTTTTTACAAGCTATTCAAGTCGTCTGGTGTAATTGCCTTTATATTACAATATATATCACAGTGAATGAATTTATTGCAATGTCAGTTTTTGTCCAATATCTGACTCCAACCTTTAGCACAATATTGTATATCTTCTTTTCTATTGAACATAGGCCAGCACAAGTGATCCTGAGCGTTTTCTGATAGAGAGACAGTCAGACAGACAGCTGATGTTTACTCTGAGACGCTGAACTGTTGGAGTAGTTGATATCTCTCATGCTGAGCCAAAACAGTACAGCAATCTAGGGCACTGACAGAGTTTAACTAAGTTGAACTTTAGAGACGTTGAAGACGTTTCTTATCAACTCCTTTCAGCTGTAAAAGCATGAAAGCAAAACAGCCTATTAATAGGTAAAGCCACCAACAAGAGCTTTTAAACTGCCTTATTTGCCGTGTATACAGAAAAAAAAAACACATGCGCCACCCTGTAATCACTTGGTTGCAGCTGTTACATAGACCAGAACACACTGCCAACTCTCTCAGCCCTCTCAGTCTGGGTAGAACATATCCTACTTCTGCTCGTCAATGTTTTCTTACATGCAGAACTTCAAAGACATTTGATTTTAATGAACTTTTAACTAGCTGTCATTTTCATATTGTTCCATTTTGTATCATCACTAGACTACAATAATGCACAGCGACCGAGTATAATGCACTTACTTCTAATCCACACTGTTGTCAACATTTATGTACTGTACAGTGGACAAGCGATTCAATATACTGATATAACCAGCATGCATGATATTGGCAATTCAAAATACTGTAAATAATCATTTATTATTAAAAACTCTGACTTCTGACATAGAAGATTTGAGATTCATGCATTCACATTTGCTTCATCACAGCACACTAAATGCTTGAAGACTTAAGAGGGTAATTATTTTCAAACAATCATGTCTGAGATATTGATTGAAAATGTTCCGATTTTTTATAGGTCTGTTGCTGTACAGTAAGGCTCCATTTGTTAACATTAGTTAATGAAACTAAACTGATGATGAAAACTAATTTTAGGGCATTTATTCATCTTAGGTGATGTTGATATATTAATATTTAATAACTATTTATGTAAATTCTGTGACAACTTTTGCCATGTCTCACTGTTGATTGTAATTAGTGCATTATTAACATTTATTAATAAGACCTTACTGTAAAGCTGACATATTTTACTTTATTAATTTAGGTCCTGTGCAATGCACACAATATTTTTCATTTATTAAAAAAGCAAAATGTGGCCTAATCCTTTTGTATGCTATGGCAATAACATCTTTATACTATTGTGATAAAAGCTTTAGCAGTTATAAAACAGTCAAATCTGATACAGTAATGTGTATTCCATTTATTGGACTCAAAAACTGTGTATTAGGTGTGCACTTGTGTTTTGTGTTAACTGTTCAATGTGTTTTTGTAAATTCTGCTATCTGCAATTGTCACTAAACCGAAGTGTTCATAAAAGTTATTAGACTGAACATTGTGGCGTATACCATGCAAATGAACGCTGGCTCGCGATGACAGCTGAGACGTTACGTAACCCTCATTTGAAGTTACTAAGTAACTTCTATGAATAAAACAAACACAATTTCTGAACTTTACCTTCTTGCACGTGTTGTTAAAACTCGTCCTCAAAAGTTTCGTGGTGTGTGTGTGTGTGCGTGTGTGTGTGTGTGTGTGTGTTTCGCATTACAGCCAGTCACTACAGTTGTCAGCTCCTAAATAGCGGGCTTTTGTTATGTAAGGCTATTATTAGCTGTTCTTGTCATCGCAGTGAAGGCAAAAAAGTTTTGATCTCTTAAACATGGGTGATTTAGATGAAATAAGTTTAGCTGACAAGCAGAACATGACAAGCAGGAGCAGACCTGGCCATTTCACCAGCGCGGTCGGTCGGTCCTCGGCATCTCCAAATACGGTCATGTGTAAAACTATGAGGCGTGCAGTAGGTTGAAACTCTGTTCTCTCATGTTTATTAAGTTAACGTTACAGTTCACACACATTGTCTCAGCTGATTTTCTGAAGGCAGAGCTGGAGACGTCAGGCGTTTTTGACACTCAACGATATAGGCAACACAAAACACCACTCCGAAATGCAGCTGGTCAGTTCTTACCTGCATTCGGGAGGTGAGAGGAGCTGCTGGTGTGTGATTTGATCAGAGATATACAGTCAAACTGTGACCGATCCTCATCCTGAGAGTCGGGCAGGAGGAAGGACAACAGTCTGAGCTTCCGCTCCGGTCCACGCTCCCCTACAACTAGGGATAGGTTGTCGGACTCATTTCGACGAATCGGTTCTTTCGAACGAACGGTTCAATCAACATATAGATATTATTTTTAGAAAATTTTATATAAAATTTAAAAATATAGATTAACTAGAGTTATAATATGTACAGTACAATACACTTTTATTTAATGTGGTTTGAAAAGACTATACATTTACTATACATAGACTATAAATTTATTTATATATATATTTATATTCTCTTAGATATACATTTTTACACATAATAATATGCTATTAATTTATTAATCGCTGATATCCTATTCAAGTCGTAGGTTCTGAGTTTGTTTTAAACTTTTTTCTTCTTCTGCTAAATGAATCGGACAGTTCTGAAAGCTGGTGCTCGGTTCAGTGTATTTGGTGAATCGTTAACTGAACGTTTAATAATATGCTTTAATTTTCAGTTAACGAATAGTTCGGTTCAATGGTTCAATCGAGTCATAGAAAAGAACCGACTCAAAAGATTTATGAAATTCCCTAGTGGTTGTGAGCACTGCTCTTGTGATTCAAAACTTTTCATAGTACGCTTACAAACACACACACGAAATATATGTATTTTTTAATTAAATTATTAATTATTTGTAAGTTTTTGCAGTTTCTATATTTAACGTATAACTTTTATATATTTCATGCAAGGTTGCTCGAGTACTTAGTTTAAATAAGTTATATAGTCTGTGTAGTTATATAAAAATATATTTCTAAATTTTAACAATATTTTACTAAACCATCTTTTTGATAATTCAGAGTTGGAACTTGTAAACGGAAGTAGAGGGTTTCAGACGGGAAATTTAAGTGTAACACACAATTTTATCAACATGGCTGCCCCCGCGAGGAGTGTTTTAAGAGGTCAGTTTTAATCATTGCAAATAGTCTTAATTATAGTCTCTTAATTTCAGTGTATTTTTTCACGTCGTTAACACGTGGAATCTGTGCAGATTTTTTCAGCCTATGAATAAAATAAATCATTGCGTTGTTTATATATAAAAGCTATCGAATGCATAACGATCTCTTATAGTCGTGCTTTTGAATTAAAGAAGTCTGTCTGTATAAAGCATAAACTATACTTACACTAGTTAAGTGTCATGTAGCACTTATAGACAAAAAAAACAGCCATCTGCAAATTTGTGTATTTATATTTTTTGCACGAGTTAGTCCTTGTAAATATATTACTAGTATAGTTGCTATTTAAAATGTAAATATTGTAATTTAATATGGGTTTTGTTTCAAACTACATATGAAGCTTTAATATTTTTGGTTTAAGTAACTGATGGCTGTCTAACAGTGACGGGTTAGTTACGATCATTAATATGTCTTTTAAGCCAGTTATCTTATTTCTACAATAATTATGTGTCCCGACAGTATTACCCAGATGTCAGAGTCTGTTGTTCACAAATGGAGCTCCTTCTGTCTCCTGCAACTCACTGACTGCACACCGGCAACAGTCTGCCAGGTCCTACGCTGCTACAAAGTGAGTTCAGTTTAAAACTAGTAAACGTTGAGACTCTTGACAAACTATGAAACTATTCAAAGAAGAATCACCAAAACTCTTTTTTTGTAGGAAAAAGGAGAAGAAAGATGAGGCTGTTAAAGAGGTGAAGGAGAGAAAAATTATTGATGACAAAGACAGACATAAACCATATGGACTTACAGCCTGGGCTCCAGTAGATGATGTGTACTTGGTGAGGTATTATCCCAGACCTCTCTACGAGTTAACTGTGGCTATTGACATGCTGAAGAGCTTTCAGAAGCTGGACTTCAGTGCTGAAAACCAGCCTGTCTACATTAACCTACGTCTGAACATGAAGCTGGAGAAAAAGGTACAATTTAGTTGGTTATTTTCTAAAAGCCTGAGTAGTATTTCTGTAAAATGATGCATTCACTGGTGACTTTATATATCAGAAAATGTATCGTATTCTTGAAATGTTTGCAGTCAGCAAAATAAAAAAATAGATTCACTTGATTAGAAATACAAGAAAAACGGATTATACAATGTTATTACTATTTAAAGTAATTGTTTTCTTTTTAATAAACATAAATTATTTGTGATTGCAAATAATCCTGTGTCATATCGCATGATTTTCCAAAATTATTATAATATGTTGAATAGGTGTTTGCTACTTAATGTGTTTGTCTGTGTATATGATAATATCAAGTGGTAGGGCTGTTTGATTAATCGAAATCGAATCGCAATCGCGATTTAAAACGTTGTAAATTATAATCACAAGAGGCTACAATATGAAATGTATATGTATTATTTAATTTCCCCCGGCCAGAGCTGCTATCTGTGTGTGACAGTCTTCTGGCCAATTGAGTGAACATACTTTTGTTCTGTCCAATCAGAATTGCACAACTGAACTATGCAGAATGTCCACAATAAAAAACAAAAAAACAGGAAAGTGTGAACGAGTGGGATGATGGCATCTGCCACTTCAAAAGCAGTAATATACAAATTAATAACAAAGAAAAACAGCACATTGGCAATATGGGAATATTTTGGTTTCAAAGTTACAAAAACAGGTAATTTGTTGGAGCTGTCACAGAATTTTGCCACATCACGAGGAAATGCAACAACCAGCACTTATAAATGCACCACAGGCGGCTACATGAGAAGTGTCTTGCTAAAAAGTCAACTGAAATATTTGGCAGTGGCAGTCAATCTAATAGCAAGTAACAGCGAAGTACAATTTCAGAATTGTTTGCAGCTATTACACCATATGAAAAAGCATCAGGAATACACCAGGAGATAACTAACGCCATAACTCATGACCTTGCTAAAGACGTTATGTTTTTAAATGCAATGACGAAAGAGGGTTTTAAAAACCTCATCCAAATGCTGGATGGGAGATATACACTTCTGTCTTGCACATATTTTAGTCATTTTGCTGTACCACAGCTGTACATTGAATGCCGTGATATTTCGTGCTGCATCTTCGATAATTATTTAGCTTTTAGACAATATAAGCTACAGAAAGGTTCTTTTCAGCCATGTTAGTTTGCTAAGTGTTCTGTATACTACAGCTTCACCCTAATTTAAGGGGTCATTTTATTTGTGCTTATTGTATTTTCTTAAGAAAAATTAGTGTTTATTTTCGGAATATTTAAAAACAAATGTGAATAAATGTTGGAGTATGGTATTATCTTTTATGTTCCTTTCTTAGTAGCAGATAATAAACATATTAATAAATCATATTTATTAAAAACATATCTTAATGAATAATCTTGTTAGTTTTCTGAAAATGTTTAAAATTCCATAAAAGCTTTGCAAATTAGAGCTGTTTCAAGAAAGCTAAAAGAACTTACATCTAATCTTTATTATTCCTGAAGTTATTATTATTATTTCTGCAGTTTTAGTGATAACTATGATAGTTATATAGGAAATCTATTTTCACATGAACATTAAACAGTGTTATTTAAATTTGAGAAGTACATTTGCCAGTTGATTTTTTTTTTTCAAGTGTTACTGTTAGCACAATAACTGCAATGAACAGAACACTAAACATTGAAATTTTTTATTTCAGAGAAAAGTGGATCCGTTTGTTAGCACAATTCATTTACCACATCCTTTCAAGAGTGACATCAACAAAGTAGTGGTTTTCACCGAGGTGGGAGCATCACTTTTACATTAAACATTAGATAACATGTCTTTAACTAAACTAATTTGGTCATCTAATGTACCACACAATTTTACATTCATTAATCATAAAAATCATACAAAATCTGATTTTAAAGAAAGCAGATCAAGCCAGAATAGCAATGGAGAATGGAGCAGCAGTTGCAGGAGGAGTCGAGCTGTTTGAGAAGGTAAGACCTTGCTGTCAGAGAATTGTAACTTTTGTGTTGTCTAAAGTGCTCCTATTATGCTATATTAATGTTTCCTAATTTTGTTTTGGAGGCCTCCTGCTATAAGTTTACATTCATCCGAGGCAGAAAATAATAAATACATTTTCTTTCCAATTATATACAGTTGAAGTCAGAATTATTAGCCCCCCTTTGTTTTTTTTTTTTTGTTTTTTAAATATTTCCCAAATGGTGTTTAACCGAGCAAGGAAATTTTCACAGTATGTCTGATAATATTTTTTCTTCTGGAGAAAGTCTTATTTGTTTTATTTCAGCTAGAATAAAAGCAGTTTTTAAAAGCAATTAAAAAAAAAAAACATTTTAAGGTCAAAATTATTAGCCCCTTTAAGCTATATTTTTGGTTCGATAGTCTACAGAACAAACCATCGTTATACAATAACTTGCCTAATTACCCTAACCTGCTAATATTTCTGACTTCAACTGTACATTGAAGCACAACCTATTTTTTCTCACTGTTCAAATCGATACATTCAAGGATTTGGTCTTTTTAAACCCCTTATTTTGATAGCCTGGTCTTCTCTGATTGGTCAGATTGTGCTAATGTAGGGTGCTTTCTTATTTAGTCAGTCTTTATCCTCCTTGTTAGAGTGCCCGCTTCCTATGCTAGGATCACAGATTCGAGCTCCAATTGGAATGGCCGGATGGTTGTAAGACTAGAGGGGTTACACTTGCATGCCAAAGTTTAAATTTTGCACTTTGAAATTGTAGTTTTGTTTTTAGTGAAACCTGCCTCTATTTATCATAAAAACAATACAAAGGTCCAAATGAGTAGTTTTTTTTTTGTGGAAATAAAGTGATATCTGGCTCCAAGTCAGTTAAATGTGTCAGAATGGATAAATAAATCAAAAGTAACTTGCTATTTTGGTGCACTTAGAAACTGCATTCTTTACACTTACAAATAGTTGCTGTTTATTGTAGAGATATGATGAAAAATCGTTTGAGAAATCGATTCTGCTTTGATTCAGACCTTTCTTAAGCACATCACCTGTAAAGTTTTTTTTAAGTGCACCAAAAATATCAAGTCACTATTGATTTATTATTTTTGAGAGCCTGGTCTTCTCTGATTGGTCAGATGGTGGTCATGTATGGTGCTTTCACATTAGAGTTGTGTTGCCAGATTGGGCGGTTTCGAATTAATTTTTGCGGGTAAAAAAATGACATAGGCGGGTAGTGAAATTTGGAGAGAGGTCTGGATGCAGACCTGGTGCAGTGTAATCTGCATCCAATGCTTTTTAATGGGCTCACCTAACCCCACACCTAACCCTACCCCTCACAGTGATGTCACTCACTCCATTGAGTGCATTGTGTCTGACATTGCATCGCTGAGTGATGCAATCTCAGCTTGCATCATAAAGGCTGCATCCAGATACTATTGGAAAATTTGGGCGGTTTTGCAACGGTGTACTCGCCAGCCCTGGTCTGCCCTTATAAACCTGTTTCGATCTCCCAAAGAGATCCTATAGCCCCGGTTCTTCGCATACAAACGCTTAGAACAGTTTAGAAATGCTTGTGATCTCTCTCTCCGACACGACATCTCAACCCCCCCAAACAAGTTGTTTTCTGTGGAAATAGGTAAAATGATCTCTGCTTCCAGCGAGTCAGTTATGTGTGTTAGAATGCATAAATCAGTAGTGACTTGATATTTTGGTGCGCTTAGAAACTTTGCCGACTTTACACTTTTGCTGTGTATTGTAGCAATATGATGAAAATCGTTTGAGAAATCAATTCTGCTTTGATTCAGTCATTTTAAAGTGCTTCTTGATTGGATTCTGAACTTACTCTTTTAGACTTTCCATGGATCCATACAAATACAACAATACACTAGCCTAGAGCGCCATCTGCCGGTAAAAACTAAGCTCAGAATCAATTCAAGAGAGAAAAAGATCTAAAAGGCTACATCGATACCTCAAAGGATTTTTCACACAGCTCTAGTGGATTGCACGGTTCATTAAATGCTTTATACCAAAAACCATTAGACGTGCACTTTAAGTGTTTGATTGTGTAAAAAAACTGTTTACACACTATTTACTCTGAGTTCAGCCTGTTCTTTAGCTATCTCATGATAATTGTTTATTGAGAAAGAGAGCATTGCTGTTGTTGTTTTTTTGCAGTCGTTCAGTTGTGTGCTTTTTAATCTATGTTAATTACAGATTTTAGCTGAGGAGATCACAGCAGATTTCTACTTGGCTGAGCCAGACATCTTACCAAAGCTGGTCCCTTTGAAGAACAAGCTGAGGAAGAAGTTTCCAAAGAGCAAGAGAGGTAAGTGAGTTTATTACTTCATGTATCATGCATGTCTTTTTAATTGTTACGTTCTATTAATGTTTAATATTATGCTCGGTTAATGTTTTATGTTCTTTTAATTGAGTCGTTGTGTTTCTCACATCAGGAACAGTTGGAATAAATATTCCCAGAATGCTCGAGTTGTTCAAGACTGGTCATGAATATATGGTTGAGGACATCTATGTTAACACAGAAGTTGCATCAGTAAGTCGCATTGAGCTGTTCTGACTGGTATACATTTTCCTGTGTAATAACGTGAGAGGGAGCAGGATGGTATTAGGATGTTTTACCATCTTTTTTTCTGTTGTTTTGTTAAACAGCTGGACATGCCAAAGGAGCATATTCTGGAAAACATTCACACCATTGTAAAAGACGTGGCAAGCCACAAACCAGCAGAATTTGGTGAGTACTTTATGTATTGTGAATTAGAATTTGGGTCTGTTCACTTTACACTTGAAGCAGGATCTCTTGGTTCTGTATACATTTGTTTCAGGTTCTTCTAGCTGTTGATTTGCAAGACCAAACCTAAGGATGAAAAGTTTTTTTTTTAATTAAGCAACACAACAAAATGATATGTACTGGGCCAAATGGGCTTCTTTTAATTTCATGTCCTATTTGGTTTGTTTAGATGACATCTGTCTCTGTTATGTTTATATTTTATTTTATATTTATATAGAAGTTTATTAGAAAGCAGGCTGGCAGACATATTTTTGGAGGCCTGTTGCACAAAATAAGTTGAACACACTGTGCAGCTTTGGGTTGACGATCAGATTAAGTTGATACATTTAATATAAATGTTCTCTATCAACTCAGGCCCTTTACACAAATACTTTTTGTTTTAAAATGCATAACTTTTGCTACAGTTTCACCTTCTGTCCACATTTCCCTGGACATTTCGAGCCCCGAAAATTAAGCTTTTTGGAAACGCTAAAGAGGCGGTTTTCATTTTGCTCCATGTGGATGGGGGGAAAACAGAGAAGGCATCTGAAAACGAAGGCATGGCTCCAGACATTCTCTTGTGTGATTGGGGCTTATATATTTATATGACCGTTAACTTTATTGTATGCATATTTATTACAAAACAGAGCCTATAACATAACTGCCGCCTCTCATTTTCATTGAAAAATATGAAACATAGCCTGTCTCTTTTGCTGAATATCAGTTTTAATAATCAATAATGGCCAATATAAGATTATAGTGTGAATGGTGTCAATGGTGTGAATAAGTTTATAGGAAATAAAGGCAAGCAATCAGTCAAATATGCAGAATCAGTGTACATGTTTAAATAAATTAAAATATTAACTTATCTTTGTGCTCAGCCAAAACATGTAACCTGAGAACAAGTAATAAATTGAAAAGACCGGCCTTAGATAGAGACAAGATTAATTATCACATTTAACAACTATAGATCCAGCTGTAGATCCTTGATGAATTGTCCGACGTGCGCTGCTCTCACCTGAGGAGGTGTGCTCAAAGTACCCACTGTCTGCCTGGAGCTCAGACGTGCGCATAAGCTGCAGCGCAGGACTCTGTATGTGTATGTGTGTGTGTGTTTACGTGATGTGTGTTTTCAGTGCTACGCTACATAAAACGCATTGTGGAAGTGGATTGTTTTTGTTCTAAAGCGCAGATTTAAAACTAAAACGTATTAGTGTAAATGGGGTCTCAGTGTTTAACTCTTGAGTTTAGAATTAACTCTGGAGAGCATACAGCTGACAGTGACACCTACAGTAAATCGCTTGACACTTAAGTGCAGAAACACATCAGAGGATCGCAAATTTTGGTGTGAACATTTAAATGTCAATTTTGATTTTGAAGTCATTATTAATGTTACTTGACAGTTCAAAACCTTTTGAGTATAATTTTGAAATATTCAAGACCTTATCAATATATGATTAGCTACAAAAGCTATTTTCTCTGAAAAATGTTTTAAAAGATGCTAAAGGACTTGCCAGAGGCTTTGCTGCATTAAACATATGTCACTTTACTCACATCTGATTGGTCATGTTTGAGTTTGCAATCTCTAAGCCAGAATAAAACCTGCTCTGGAGCAGGTTAGATGTGCAGCGTAAGTTACCATGGTGACAACCTGATTAAAACCGAACCACCTACTCAGAGTTTGCTCAAACTAAATGCAAACTTACCTGGGTAAATCCCTGAGTGTCTTTATGCAACAGGCCTGAGGGATCACAGGGGTTGGTCAGTATTTTGTTTGGGTCTAACTAACATTTCAAAGTAAGGTGGAGCTAAACAATTGCGGATAAATTTAATATTGTGCATTAAAAAAAAAGATCAACTTCCAAAGAGATAAAACAGAAATTATTAAGATTATATTATTTTTTCATTTCAATGATCATTCAATCATTAACTTATAAAGGCTTCTCACAATTTAGTACTGGATGAAACAGCATTTTTGTAGAATCTCTTGAATTATTCAGTGTCAAATCAATTTTTAATGGTTCCTTGTCGCCACCTATTAGCATACCAATGTAATCCTGCAACCTTAATTTGAAAGATCAAGTTGCTGTCAAGATGATTTTGATCATTACTGTAGACATCAGTGTTTATATGCCAACTATAAAGCATCATCTCAGTACTTCTGTGTCAGTTTGAATGTTCGTTACAAAGAAACAATATACTAGTTTAAAAAACTACAGACTGAAGGGATTTCATCTGTTCATGAAAACTGCTCTCTCTGGGTCAAATGCAGTTTTGAATCTACAGCTGTCATTCTCAAAGTTTTAACAAACATATGAAAACCAATTATTTACAATTAAGATTGCTAGAGGGTTTAAGACTTCGATCTTTTAACAATGAATGCAGTTCTATTACCAAGTGTGAGCACACTTTTATTCTTCTACAGAATGCAGTGGTGTGGGGTTTTTAATAGTTATTAATAAAAAAATCTGTTGTCTTTGTTTTGTTTTTTTTTCTTCCAGGACCATTTATCGACCGTGCAATTGTCTGCAGTAAGTCGAGTGAAGGTTTGCACCTTAAATTGGAGGGATTATTTCCACAAGAAGAGAAAAAGGCATGAGATTTTTTGCTTTGTATATATTTGTGTTGTACAAAACAGTTGGACTGTAATAAAATGGTAAATATGATTTAAAGTGTAACTGTGATTATTTTAATGCTGCAAGCCAAATCACCCCTCAGCCCATGACAGGTTGCTCACTGAAGCTAAGCAGGGCTGAGCCTGGTTGGTACCTGGATGGGAGACCACATGGGAAAACTAGGTTGCTGTTGAAAGTGGTGTTGCCCCAGTAAGTGAAGGGGAAACTATATTGTCAGTAGCTATGTTTTCATCCACCTATTTTTATGTGCATATTGGATATGCGCATAAAAGGTGGTTGATGAAACTGCCAAGATGCACATACATTTTGAAAATGCACATAAACATGCGCATAACTGAGTAGGATAAACTTTTTATTTAATAAGAAAAACTGCACATAAACTATGATGAAAACACTTTTACCGAACAGATTCCAGTATGCACATTAAAAAAGTCATGTGATTTTTATTTATTTATTTATTTTGTGTTATAAGAGATCAGGTGATCATAAAAATGTGTGTGAATAGACAAACCAGCAGGCTGACTGCATTGTAAAACATTTAAATTGTTGTTTTGGTCATTTCAAAAATGCTGTAACCATTTCAGTGTTAGTGTTATTATATTATACATTATTAATTACTTCCAGAAGTTCAAGTAATTTTTTCAATAAAAAATATTCACACAGCTTTTCATATTGCAGTAAATTCTGTTTTTACTTTTGATATTTGGCGCCAGTTAATCAAGAATTGACAATTTTGTACTCTTTGATTAATTGGATGTAAACGCTGCTTTATTAGCAGGTCTTTTGTGCGATATTCCCGTATTTTGCATTTACATTTAATTCACATGATTGGATGGAAATATAACAAGCATCATCTTTTGGATGAGATGTTAAACTGAGGTCCTGACTCTCTGTGGCCAATAAAAAATCCCATGGCACTCTTCATAAAGAGCAACCCCGCTGTCCTGACCAAATTTTCTCCATCGGCCTTTACCCATCATAGCCTCCAAATCATCCCCATCCACTGAATTGGTTTTATCACTGTAGCTGATGTGTGGAGAGCACACTGGTGCAGTTGTCCTGTGGCTGACATTGTATCATCTAAGTGGATGGTGAACACTGGTGGTGGTGTGGAGAGACCCCACTCATGATTGTAAAGCACTTTGGGTGTATGGCCATACACCAGGGGTGTCAAACTTCGATCCTGGAGGTCCGCAGCTCTGCACAGTTCAACCCTGCTTTAACACACTTACCTGCAGGTTTAAAACAACCCTGAAGGACTCAATTAGTTTGATCATGCGTGTTCAGTTAGGGTTGGAACTAAACTGTGCAATGCTCCGGCCTGCTGGGAACTGAGTTTGACACCTGTGCTATATGAATGCACCTTACTGATTTACTTAAAATAATTGGAAGTATGTTTAGATAGGGATGTAACTTTTGTGATGGATTTTGACTTCTCCATTCAAAATATATAATAATTTCTAATGGGACAAAATTAATTGACACAAAGGGGGATATATGCAGTCCCAAAAAATATTTGCCTACATTTTTAAAATTGTTTACAATTGTGTATAATTGTGTAATAAGATCTTTTATTGTCGCTGTGTCTACAACCAAAGGGAATGGGGGCTACTAGGGGTCCTCGGCAAATATACTGTCACTCAGGCATCCTGTTTACATAAAAAAAGGGAAAATTTTAAAATTAATATAATCCTATTTTTATTGACAATTCATTCAATTATTTATTTATTTATTGAAGAGGCAAGATTCCCTCAGTCTTGGTGTTGTACCTTGACCTGTTAAACTCACTGAAAATTTCCATAAAATGTTTTTAGGTGGAAGCTAAGTAAAAAAAAAATCATAACTAATATTAATATTATTATTTACATTTGATATGTCATTTAAAATTACATATATAATTAAATTTTATCTCTTGTTCTTATTCAGTAACATGCACAAGTTATTTGCAGTTATTATTATTATTATTTTCAGAAAAAACTACTTTTATAATGCTTTTATACTAGTCATTAATAAACTTAGGGAGCAGATGAAATATACTTTTTAAATAATTGTTTTTTTTCATTGCTTTTTTTTTCTTGGCCCTGTCGTCTCCTACCTGTAACAGCAGGTGGCGGTAGAAACTCGCTCGCAGTATGTTTTTTTTTTACTAATTGAGCTCCGATTTAAAGACATGTTAAAAGTGCTTAATTTGTTTTAATTTCATTGTTTGTCAAGATATCGTGTTAAGGCCCAGGATACACAAAGACACGTTTTTTTCTGGTTATTTGTTTCGTAAGTACATAGTTCTGTAAGGAGAGTCGACATGACAGCCAAGCTACTGTATGTTTTTAAAACGTTTGAACAGCGTGATAAAAAGTCTGACTTTCTGTAAATCTCCAAGAATTTTTTTATCCATGAACGACCACCAAAGATCAGATTGCAGAGTTGCACGTGACTCTCAGGAATCCGACACTACTATTTTAAGTTTCTAGTGTGCAGGTTTCCTAAATACTAATCCACGCAAAATGAATAAATGCCAACAATATAGGCCACTTTGGCACTAATATAGGCACTATTTTACTAAATTTCTTATGTATGTATACACACATTAAAAAATAATAAAAAAAGTGCTAAATAAAACGTCATAGCATTCACAGAAGACCACCACTAAACCCAATACCCGTCAAAAACTTTAATGGCCACAGGTTTGTTCCCACAGTGGTATAAGGGGGGATGAGGAGGGGGCTCCTGAACTCGTGAATGCAGCTGGTCGTGTCTCCAATAACTCAGTTTAAAGAGCGGCTCGTACGCTCACTGGTGGTTATCGCGCTTTCCTCTGTAATTATTCGCGTTCGAGTTGTCTTTGCTATGGGCCCGTACTTTTAAGAGGCAGGATTGTCGTGTGGGCACCGCACTCTGTGGTGAAGTTTGACCGGAGAGCGCACCGGACTGGATGCTCGCCGACCGTCTGCAGGACTTCAAGCCCGGGCGCTGCTGATTGATCCGAGTCCTTGGGAGAGCAGCGATGAGACGCTCTAACTCACATTCAAGTTAAAGCGATTGCATTTCTGAGCATTTTGGATTAACACGAGCTTTTAAGTGAATATGGGTCCTATTTGGATCCTTCTTCTTACCATTTTAATTGGATATAGCACAATCTCGCCCGGAGCAGAAGGTTGGTGTTCTTGTTATCGTGATTTTACTGAATTCATTGGTAAACGTGTTGCCTTGGTAGAGCCCGCAAATAAGCGCACATGATATTTTGAACAGTAAGTGCAATAATGTTTGTTAGCAAATCTGTAAAAATATCAGTTTTACTTATGCAAACCGAAAATGCGATAAACGTCAATGCGCAACACAGTGATATTTAAAAACTGATTGGGGTTTTAAGTGATGTTTACAAAACGGCGCCTGCATCATCTCTGTATCTTAATCATCAACTTACCTTTGCATGAATTTATAACTCAATAACTAGCTCGTTGTTATCGAGAAGTTATTGCGATTGTTTTTCAAGATTGTTTCTTATAGTAACACATGCTTTCTTGATTTGAGAAGCAAAACTTGAATTTTAGAGATTGCAAGAGATGAATTTATATTCAAGAGTTTCAATAGTTTCTATTCTGTTTCTGCACAGCTCGCAGTTGAATGCAGGTTTTATTATCTCAAGTGCATTTGAAATCTCTATATTCATTTTGCATAATTGCGTTTTGATTTTGCCTTTAACTATGTAGTTGCCTTTCAGTCATTACTTTCAACTGTGTGTGTTCACTGTAAGAACAAATGTGCAAAATGTGTACCTCCAGGGGTACAATGGCTTGTCACTTGGGAAGTACTCTCAAGGGTACACCAGTTTTACTCTTTCACATGGGTAATCACATTTCTGTACCCTGGCTGGCAGTACGTATGTAAATATGTACCTGAATTGTACGTTATAATGCTGTGGTACTACAATATACATTTTTCAAAAAGGTGCACATTTCTCTGCCCAAATTGACAAGCCTTTTGTATCATTTGATGTCAAATCTGTACTCAGTACGTCATTAAATATGCCATAGTGATGTTTATTACATTTATTAAACATACAGAACTTTTAAATTCAGACATTTTGTCACAACATCATTGTTTGAAGATTGATCACAATGTCATTAAAGGAAACATATATTGCACAATTTTACAAATAATAAAAATCATTGGATCATTTTCCAACAGTACACACTGCAATATTTACAACTTTACACTTTTCACAGACACATTATTCTCACCTTTTCAGGTAATGTATTTTAAGCTCTATCACAATGTGTCATACGTTTTTAGAAATAAAGGTATGCGAGTTGTCAATGGGGTGGTACCTTTTCAAAAGGTACAAATTTGTACCTAAAAGCCCCATATTAATACCTCAAAGGTACATATTAGTACCTAAAAAGTACAAAAGTGTTCCTCTTAAAACTTTTAGGTACTAATATGTACTTTTGGAGTACCAATAGGAACCCTTTAAGTACAAATGTGTACCTTTTGAAAAGGTACCACCCGAGCGACAGCTCACTTACCTTTATTTCTGAGAGTGTAACAGACATGTATTGCATACAAAACAGTTTAAAAAAGGTTTAATAAAACTGTGAATCGCAAGCAAATTAAGTTTAAGGGCGCAGTTCACCCAAAAATGTACATTTTCTCACTATGTACTCACCCTCAATTGGTTGCAAATCTTTATGATTATTTCCTCTGTTGAACAAGAAGAAGATATTTTGAAGAAAGCTGAAAACCTGCAATCAGGAAAAACAAATACTATGGGGGTCAAGTTACAGCCTCCCAACATTTTTCCACATATGCCATAAGGGTTTGAAACAAGTAAAGGGTGAGTAAATGATTATGGAATTTTCATTTTTGGGTGAACCATTTCATTAATTTTAACATCAGTGCTAAATGAAGTCAAACAAGCTCAAGATTAGTCTTAAAGCATCCCTTTCTCATTATAGCCTTTGAGGACAAACCGTTAAATTTCATTAATTAACCGTGTCACAATCTTTTGTGTTCTCTCACACTGGCCGACAACAATTGGGCATTTATAACTGCCCTATAGACATGCTTGGCATGACTGTGTCATTTGGCCACAAGTAATAATGAACTTGTGCCAGTGAAAGCTCGCATATTGATCTTTGTCCACTCTTGTTCACCTCATTTTCTCCATCCACAGGAGCGTGTGTCCATCAAGGCTCATTGTTTGCGGTACGTATACATTTCTCCTTGTTCTCTCTTCCTTCTGATCTGATGAGATTGTGCTGATATCTGGGGCTTTAAGTCATAATCCTGGCCCATTTATGCAAGTCGGACATTGCTTTGTTAATTATTTAGCAGCGCATTAGTGGCACTGAAAGTAGTCGCCTGATAAAGTATCAGTCAGAATAGGTTTCACAGTCACTACAGATGTATTTGTGCAGAAGTGCCTCATAAATAATGAAGAGTGCTGACTTTGTGAATGGTAATGTGGAGAAGATGGTCTAGATTATGCATCTTGGGAAGGGCAAAAAAAAAACTTCACTTTAGGTGTTTCTTCTACGGCTCAGTGGTAAATTGTCAGGTTTCAGAGTCCGAATCCCATGCATTTTGTGGTTGTGAATGATGAGATTGCTCCTTTGTTGTTCCATTTGCTGAATTAGTGGTTTGAATGTTAATATATGTGTCAAGTTTTGAACCTTTTGCTGGAATAATAACAACACACCTGTAAGCAATGCTTAATGCAACCTTCATACATGGGTATGTGGTACTCAACAGGTTTTCTTTCTGGTTTAAAAGAGAATAATGACACATTTTGGTGTCTGCTTTTGTGTAAAGACAGTAATTAAATATAGTGTAAACACATCAGCAGGATTCCATCATTCACTGCCCTGAGTACTGAGAACGGAAGTAAATGGTATGTGTGCATTATTTGCTATAATGCGGCTCCTACTGGGATTCAAGAGGCTTTGTGGGGAAAAGGGGGAGCATTTGGGGAAGACGGTCATGGGCAGGTGGAAACATGTTGGAGGGAGTCAGGAAGAGGCTCTTTGGAGTTCAAAAGAAAAGTCAGCCAAAACACCTGGACAAGGAGCCAAAGTGTCCCGATAGGAAAAGGCAGGATTTAAATTGTAATTATGGTTTCAGAATGTTTTCAGGAGTCGTTAGCAAGTCAAAGTACTGGTTAAGATCATAAGTGAATGGTCACACCTTGTCAAAACTTATTATTTATTTAGTTTGTTGGTGTGTTAGAAATAATATAAAAAGTTTGATGTTTCAGTTTGATGTTTATGTGTTTTGTGTTAGCTGATGAAAATGAATAAAAAGCAAAAGTTCTGTTCAAAGCTTTTGGACAGAATATGTATTTTGTTTGTTTATTTGAAATGAATACATTTATTTAGTTAATCAGTTTTAAATTCCTTATTATTTAACGTAAAATACTTTGCTCTAATGATGAGTATTATATTTATCTTTAAAGTACTATTAATCCTGAAAAAATACATCTCAAAGGTGACCGAGAAAGCTTAACGTGCTTCAGTTTAAGAAAACACATGCAATTACAAAAAACACCAGCAAATTGAGAAAAGATCTTCATGCGTTTGACAGCACATAAGCTGCAAATCCTCCAAGTTTCTCACAACCCAAACGTTTTACAAAAACGTGCTGCATTTTCTCAACGGAAATGCTTGAAGGAGACCCTAACACATGACAGCCTGGCTATTTAGGTTATAGTTATTTAGACTAGTAAATACTAAAGACATGAGAATCGGGATGTTAAAATAAACAAACAAAAACTTACCTTTCAAAGATCACCTTCAACTTCACTGAGCAATAGTCATGGCACAGCGGTGCCCATCACGTTTTTGGGTCTCCTTAAAACATTTTCGTGTTCCGATGTTTTTGTGTTGTGAGAAAATGCAGCGTATTTTCATAAATAGTTTGCGTTTTGAGAAAATGCAGCATGTTTCATTCATTTATTTGCGTTGAATATGTTGTGAGGATTTGCAGTCAAACGGATGAAGATCTTTTCTCAATTTGCTGGCGTTTTTTTGTAATTGTATGTGTTTTCTTAAACTGCAGCATGTTAAGCTCTCTTGGCCACTGTACATCTCAGTTTCTACAAAAAACAACGTCAAACAGAACAACTGTTTACAAGTTTGATTTTAAGGGTTCACACTTAGCTGATGATTGATAATAAAGCTTGTTTGGCATGCTGTCCTGGGAGAGAGCCCTGAGCTTATGAGATCCTCGAGTCCTGGGCTCCCTCCCATTTGCAGGGTGAAAGGGGAGTTTGAGCTCATGTAGATCTCGATGAACTCCCCCCGGCTTATTTCTGGCTAATGACATATATAGGATGGTTGAGGAGAGGTGTACTCGCTAAGCAATTGATCAATTTGGTATGTTCAATTTACTTAGGTTGCATGTTTTCTGGACTGTGGGAGGAAACCAGAGAACCCGAGGAAAACCCACACGAGCACGGGGAGAATGAGCAAACTCTGCACAGAAATGTCCACTGGTTTAGAAGGGATTTCAACCGGAGACATTCTTGCTGTGTGGCAACAGTGCTAATCACTGGGCTGCCGTGTCACCCATCTGGAAAGGAGTAGGGGTGGTCAGGGGGGATTCTTTAAGACGAAGATATTGAGATAGGAAAACTCTGGTTATTTATAGTGAGTTAGGAATCATCTGATTGAAGAATCAGAAATAAACTTCACAAAGTGTGAAATGTGTCTTGTTTCACCAAATCATCATTTCTGGAGGATCATTAAGATCTGGATCTGAAGACTGAAGTAATGGTATCTAATTTGCCAGCACACTAATGAAGTGCATTTAAAAATATATATATAGAAGGGGTGGCACATCTATATATCGGTGGTTAACACTGTCGCCTCACAACAGGAAGGTCGCTGGTTTGTGTACTGGCTTAGTTAGTTGGCATTTCTGTCTGGAGTTTGCATTTTCTCCCTGTGTTCACGTAGGTTTCCTCCGGGTACTCCGTTTCCCCCCACAGTCCAAAGACATGCGCTATAGGTGAATTGAATAAGATAAATTGGCTGTAGTGTATGAGTATGAATGAGTGTTTGTGGGTGTTTCCGAGTATTGGGTTGTGGCTGGAAGGGCATCCGTTATGTAAAACATATATTCTGAAACAGTTGGTGGTTCATTCCACTGTGGCGACCCCTGATAAATAAGGGACTAAGCCGAAGGAAAATGAATGAATGAATAAATGCAGCCATAATGTGTACATAGTATTTTTTTGAGTATTTTTTCTCAAACAAATGCAGCCATGGTGAATATAAAAATCTTATCAAACCCAAAGTTTTGAACAGTATATTGTGTATTAATTCGTATAGTTTATTTTGTGGTGGCACAAACAAACTTTATTGTGTGCCGCAGAAACCTGAACTTGAACATGGATAATTAATGAGCCTGTTGAGAGAGATGTTTAGCAGCTGATGTAGAAAAGTTTTTCAATTATTATGTATGAATGACTGTGCCTTCCTTCATAGTTTAAAAAAGAGAGTGTTCTATACAGCTACTGCGAATACAACAGTATGGTATGACAGATGCAGGAACCTCTCAAGAGTGTTAATTTCATCTTAGCAGGAATGATTTAATACAGCAGTTTTTGCATTTCTGCTGTGAAGATTCTTTGCAATGAATACAGTACAAAGATTAATGAGTCACCGTGCAATAGCGCTCAACCTTCCCAATCCAGCAGCACATTCTGAAATAAGGTACAGCACCACATCTAAACATATCGCTCGTGCCCTGGAGCACAAATTCCCTGCATTGCAAGTAGTTCACCCCTAAGCAAATGGAAATGTAGGGCAGCTCAAGAATAGAACCATCCAAACGCAGAACCCCTGAAATGACGTATTTTGCTTGTTTGATTTGGTGTCAAATAAAATGTTTAACTAAGAAAAAAAAATGTTTAACTCATTTCTACACAGATCTAGTATATGCCTGGGGAGCAGAACTGACATTTTTATGGAGTATGCATTATTCATTATACATGCATATAGACCTATATTTTATAACCTTCAAATGTAATGTACATTATATTTAAAATATCTTGACAATCTCTTCTTTTCTCTTATGACCTGTTGATGAGCGCAAGGGAGGGACAACATGTCACTCACAGATATTGACCAATAACAAGAAGTAATGATCTAACCATCCATTCGATTCCCAAAAGAAATAAATCTAATTATATCCTTAAGATTTTCTAGTTTCTAGAAGCCCTTTAACTTGAATATACTTCACATGAAGGAACATAAGATGACTGCAACTTGATTTTAAACTGATTTTAGCATTATTTGAGTCATCTGAACATGTCATTTTTAAAAAGCTTTTTTAAACCTACAAATAGATTCGTTCATGTGTTGTAAGAAATACAGCATAGCTACAATTGACTTCAAACTGATATTCATAGTGCTTCTACATCCAAGCCACCCATGATGCCTTTTTCGGTGGTCAGCATGTTCTACAGAGGATATAGGCCTGAGCTTCATGACCTCGAGGCACATGGAGATTCTGCCCATTTTAAGCCTCATTAGGGTGTTTTTGTGATGTTCTAATACCATCTATTCAACGAGAGGTCAATGTAGCCTGTTTAATTAGGCCTCATTGCACCTAAGTATAAAGCTGAACGCTAATCTTACAGACTTTGATATGAGATTGAGAAGAATGCATTAAAGCAACAAAACAAGACACATTCAGTATATTTCTACTTTATTGATCTCATGTTGCTAGCAGTCACATAAATGTATTATTTACCATTTAAATTGTACAGATAAGGGTTGTATATCAAATTGTGGCAAACAGGGCCTATTTATTCAAGCTATGTTCATGGATGAAGTGTTATATGGGTATTTGTATGGATAACTTAAATTCATTTTGGGTGACTGGCTTTCACCCTCTTTCTGAACATAGAAATTTGTCTCACTGATTGAGTTAAACACCAATATGACAAACCAGTTGGGTTCAGAGCAACTTAGCATTCTGTTATTGAATCAGGATTTTCTGGATGTTTAAACAGTGAATCGAATTTGAATTGTTCTTAAGCCTGCACATAGATGCGATCTACTTGCGTAAAAGCAAGCACCCTGCTTGACTAATAGACAAACAGTCTGAGCTGTCTAAAACCTCCTCAAACAGCTAGCTCTGGCACGACAGTTCCATCTCAGAGCTGTTTGTCTGGAGGTCATCGCCTTTTGTTCCTCAGTTCATTCTGAGTGATTATCTTACAGCTCTAAGCTGAAGCGTGTTTGCATGTTGTCTATTGCTGTGGACAGATTTTAAATGGTGTGCATTCTTTAACGTGACCTCACGGGAAAAGCTAACCTTTGTGCAATGTTTGTTTTAAAATGGGCACAAAAAAGTGAATGTTTGGGCATCGACAGTTTCTCCAAGCAACTTCTAAGACCCCCCCCCCCCCCCCCCACTCTGCTACCTAAAAAGTAAAGAACATTTAAACTGGTTTCTGCCCCTCAGATTTGTACATTCTGTCATTTTTTTATCACTCCGATATTCTGATATTCCAAATCTGTATGAATTGCAGTTTAGACTGGAGAAGAGTCAAAGTGAATTGAACTTTAAATATCTAAACATTTAAAGCTTGTCTTCACAAATGTTGTTCTAAGCCTCAAAGTTTGTGAATGTTCGCAGGCCCTACAGATATAGTCATGTAAACAAGTATAGTAAGTGAAGCACTGCTAATCAAATGGCTGAACTGATCATCAGCAGAAGTTTTATCACTTGGTTGGTCTGGAGTCTTCAGATGTGTGTGAACACAATGCCTGTCCCACAGATAGAGCTTAGCCAATGAACAAGACAATGATCCCAAGCACATCATCAAATCCACAACAGAACAGCTAAAAAGAGAGTAAAAAAAGATGTTGCAACAGGCCTGTCAAAGTCCAGAGCTCATCCTGACTGAAATGCTGTGGCATGAACTTTGCAAAAAACATTTCCAGAATGATCTGAGAGAATGATAAGGTCATACAGAAAATGATTACGTTCATTAATGCTAATAAAACTGAATCTACAGGCATCTGAATCATTTTGTTTTTATGACTTTTTTTAATCTCAGCTTTATTTTTGTTAAAGAAATAACGAGACAGTGTGGTAGGTTATGTGATGTTGGTTTTATCTTCAAAATTTTAAGATCTGCCAAGGACCATATAGGTTTAGGTTTTTATATAGATTTATATATATATATATATATATATATATATATATATATATATATATATATATATATTAGGGTTGACAATGCTAAGCCGGCATCGCCGATCATCCGCCCCGCCCCGTCACAAATCCACTTGCGAAAAATACACACTTAGGCCCCATTTACCCTAAAAGGTCTTAGTTTTAAAATGGCATTTTAGAACGAAAGTGATCCACATCCACATAGTGTTTTATCTAGCATTTCTGAACAGCCCTCCGTCCGCTGAAATCGCACATCACGTGACCACACACACTGTCATGCGCTCGTCTGAGCTCCAGAGAGCTTTTGTTATCGTACAATGCCATCACCCAACCCTCTAATATATATATAATCTACTCTCTCGATGTGGTCCAAGTTTTGGTTTCCCTCAGATTCATTTTTTACTCTAACTTGGAATTCAGTTTTACATGAAACATCATGAGAAATTTGATGAAACGAATTCCAGGAAAAGAGACCTCTTGAGTTTGGCTACCTGTTGCTCTCCCTTAAGTGCAGCTGCTGGCAGAAGTCAACTCTCTGGCAGTCAGAATAATTCATGTTCAGACCTGATTCATTCTGACATTTAGGATTCAGCACTTCATGCACTACAATTTCACCCCCTGCTGATCCGCCAAAAGATGGAGGTTTTGCGAATGGCCTGCTGCTGTCGTGCGAGATAAATTGACAGGCCTCATTTCAAAGGTCAATTTGAAGTTGAATTGCTCGCCGCTTTCCAATTTAACCCAGGAAACTTTGTGGAAACTCTCGCATCTGAGCTTCAGCTTCTCTGTGTGGTTATCTGCACATCAGTGACTTCACCTTGCTATTGTTTCCGCTGTGTTTTTGAACGTGGCTCCCCCTGTGAATTCCATGGAGACGAGCGGAGGTGAAACGACAGAGGTGCGGAAAGATGGTAGCCTGAGGACAGACAGCCAGACGGGGCCTGTCTCTGGCTCCAGCCTTCTCCCCCCTCAAGTGCCTAATTTTGGTTCTTGCTCATGTTCTCCTCTTCAGTGGCAAAACAAAGACTTCACGGTGTGGCCTGCCGCACAAGACGCTGGGACTGAGTTTGCACTTGTTTTGCTAGTAAAGAGATCTTCACACATCAAATCTACAGGTCTTGGAGAAAATCCCAACTGATAACAAGAGATCCAACATCGAGCCTCGGCCAAGGAATCTATCTTCCAACTCCAGCTTTTTTTTAGCAGTGTTTCATAATGAACTTAACTAGAGGCAAGACCCTGGCAGGTTCATGCAACAAAATGAATAGCTATTATAATCAGCATCTGTTCAATTCAGCCTGGCATTTATGAGAGTAATTTAGGCATGATTTGTGATAAAATTGAGGTGCGTGATTCCTATCTTGACTGTGTGCAGGAATTTTATTACAAAGCTCCTTTTGAGAGCATTAAATGGAAACTCTTTAGATGTTTTCGCCGGTTTAAAGGGGATGTCTGTGTCAGTTGTGGAAATATTAATCCACCTCATGAATGGCCCTTTATCATCAGCGCCAGTTTAAATCATGGGGAATTAGAAAGCAAATACCCGGGAGACTCTTTCAGTGCTTTATTATTAAACTTGAACTTCTTTAATAGCAGGATTGGACTTTAAATAGAAGATTTCCCAAATCATGGCTAAGAGAAGCACTGCAATCAAAAGATAAAACATCTCAGAGCCTGTCATTTACACAGTTTAGTGCAATTCACATCCTATTCATAGTGTGTTGTGTTTAATACTCTGAGCGGATGCATAACTGTGTGTGAGTTTATATTATGTGCTGTATTGTGTATGCTGTGTAATAATATATTTCTTTGTTGGTGTGATAAGGTGTTTAGTGGCTTTTAAGAAGCTACCGTGAAATTAAAAAAATTCTTCAAAGCTGTGGATTGGTTGCACCTACCTGTGGCATTTTCTGTTGTATTGCTGGATATTGCTTTTGTAAGAAACTATTATAATATGGAACTGGATGTCTGATGATTTACAGGACGGTATGGTGGTTCAGTTGTTAGCACTGTCGCCTCACAGCAAGAAGTTCGCTGGTTCGAGTCTCAGCTGGGCCAGTTGGCATTTCTGTGTGCAGTTCGCATGTTCTCCTCGTGTTTGCATGGGTTTCCTCCGGGTGCTCCAGTTTCCCCCACAGTTAAAAGATATGCGTTATAGATAAATTGAATAAACTAAATTGGCCATAGTGTATGAGTGTGTGTGAATGAGTATATGGGTGCTTCCCATTACTGGGTTGTGGCTGGAAGCACATTCGCTGTGTAAAACAGATGCTGGATAAGTTGGCGGTTCATTTCACTGTGGTGAGCCCTGATGAATAAAGGGACTAAGCCGAAGGAAAATAAATGAATGAATTAATGAATGATTAATTTACACAGACATTTCAATACATAACATTTAACTGTAGTTTCAGGTAAAATAAAGTCTAGAGCAGGGGTGCCCAAACTTTTTCTTATAAAGGGCCAAAATCCAAGCTTTAATGAGAGCTTTGGGCTGAAGGTAAAAATGACAAACTCTATTACATTAAAGTTGCCAATGGTAATTTCCTAATTTATTTCATAATAATTAAAAATAAAAAGAAAAGATTACTTCAACTGTATTTACTAATGCATTCTATTAAAAAAAATGTATATTACTTTAACAAACGTTGCCTTGATTTACATGCTGATGTCTTCTGCTTTGTCTCCTATTCGTTAAGTTACACTAAGTACATTTTTTTAATCTCTTTCATTTACAACATTTAATTGAAGCATTTATTTCATTTTTGTTTGTTTTTGTAGCTCAGCAATAAAACAAACAAACAACAGGTTACATTAAAATAGAATGAGAATCTCTTTTAAAGGCATTCCCCAACCCCAATCATTTTTCCTCTGGCCAAATCAAAGGATGCAAAGGGCCAACTTTGGCCTGCAGGCTTTAGTTTGGGCATCTCTGGTCTAGAGGCACTAAAAATATTACTTTTGTTCTTTTAAAACAATAAAATATGATTTCTGAGCAGATCATATGAATAAAGGGTTAATTTTGCTCAGTCTAGTGTAGTTTAATTTCAAACATGATCTTAGTGTGCAGGCAATGGTTCTTTCTTATCTAGATTACTGTCCAGTGGTATGGTCGAGTGCATTACAGTTAGTCCAGAATAGAGCTGCACGACTAATTTTAAACTGCAATAGAAGGGTTAATATTATTTTAAAATATTAGGTTGTTTATTTAGGTTGTGTCATGATCACCAGCGATCAAGTAGCGGCAGATCACTTAAGGACTACAAATCCACCATTTCTGGACTACAAGACCCAGTCATGCTCCACACACCCAACTGGTTCCAGATCCTGACTGATTGCATACACACAGCTGATGCTGCTTAAGTACTAATTACACACACATATATACAGCTCACTTTGAGATACTCATGGCTGAGTCTTCTGTAACCAGGGGAAGTGACTTTGACAACAGAGGTGCGGATCCACATGCAGGTTTATTAGAATGGTCAGGCAAGCAGTGGTCAATGCAGGGGCAAACAGATGTATAAGGGAAATCTAGAGTCGTAGTCAAATTATCAGGCAGATTGTCACGAGGCAGGCAGCAGACAGGAATACACAGATAAACAAGGCAAGGATCAAAACACAGCAAAACAGGACAAAGGAAAATGCGTTGTAGTGTCACTAAAACCCTAGACAAAACTCACAACAACTGAGAGTTAGTGTGCTGTGTATATATAGTGCAGTAATCAGTCCAAAAGCAGCTTCAGCTGTGCGTGTCTAATCAATGGGGACTTGGAACAGGTGAGTGTGTGTGTGTGTTGCATGACTGGATCTGTAGTCCATAAACTGGCAGATTTGTAGTCCCATGTGAGTGTGACTGTTTTCCAGCGATCTCTGGTGTTTTTGATCGCTGGTGATCATGACAATTGGTGAAGGATAGGGTAATTGTTTCTCTGTTGTGTTTCATAAGAAATATTTCTGTTTTAAGATTTCCAAGTGTATTGTACTGTCAACTTTTGTATAGTAATGCTATTCATAATTTTAACACCAGGCATGCATCAAAAATAAATTTTTTACTTCCTGTTTCAAAAACTAAAACTAATGCAACGCAATGGACTGTAATGTATTGAGGAATGAAAACATGGAATGAATTGCCATCAGGCATTACATGCGTTGTAACGAGTAAAATGAGGTTTCAAAACTTGTTGAAAAAAATATTTAATAGCACAATATTAAGTGGATTGTTGATCTGGATGTAATGTATACATTTTGGGTTTTTATATTTTTGTATTGGTCCTTGTTATGCATTAATGTAATTTTATTTTGTGTTTGATGTTCCCCAGGAAGAATAGCCACTACCTTGGGGAGCCTGATAAATAAATAAATTGGTGCCATTTGCTAGACATTTAATTTCCAAATTATACATGCAACAAACAGCGTAATATAATGCCAAAGTCATGTTTAAAGTCACAGAGAAATAAAAAAAATATGCGGTTTAATATCAGACACCTCACATTTCAGTCTAAAACTGCTGTAAGGCTGCATAATATATCATGTCAGCATGCATTCACATGCCAATGTGGGTATTCACAATAGTCACACCGCAGGATGTGTGATGTCATTTTGGATCACTGTTGTTTAGGGACATCAGTAAACCTAAAGCACTCCTTTTTTATTTGTGCTTTTTTGTAACTATATATTTTTTTATCATTTACATGCAAAGCTTGTCATTTGAATTAAATTTTGAATAATTAACTCTTTCCAAATAGAGCTACTAAAGTCATCCAGTGAAACTGTTTTTATATCACAGAAAACCAAAATATCACAACATATTTTTTCCTCCAATATATTGTGTTCCTGAACTGCATTGAAATGTGCTATAAGTGATGCAGTATCATTTTGTTCCCACATCTGATTTACTTTCATCAGATTTTATTAGCTAAACTCAGAAGAACAACAGCCCTCTTTACTTTTCAACAGCTTAATGCATCTTTTTTAAACAAGATTTATACATTTTTATTTCCACCACCAGTCACACACCTCCCCCATCAGAAATCCCCCTCGGGGTGTTTTTTTAAGAGTTGCATGAGAATTAAAGAGACGTGGGGGGGCTCAGAGCAACACAATGGTGTAGGCGGGTTAAGTGAGGCTTCTAAATGTTTAGTGACCTTTACACCGTAGACCTTCTTGTAAGCAACACAAGTGTGGGGGTCAAACCTCGTCAGGAAGTGTGTAACGTCCAACTGTTCTGCCACAGAAGAACGAGATTCAACTCATTAGCAAAGTCATCGGTAGCTCTCTCTTTTAGCTTACTTGTTAATTCTACTAAAGTGTTTAACAACTGTCTTTTTAAAGGAAGGTTCTTTCCAGTTCTTCCAGTCATTAGAATATCCAACATTTAAAGTCCTAGTTCAGCCAAAAAATGTAAATTTACTCGCCTTCAAATAGTTTCAAACTATGATGAGTTTCTAAATTGATGCTAGACACAAAAGAAAATGTATACTGTAAAACTCAAAAAGTTAAGGTAACTCAATTCATTTCAGGAAACTGATTTCAACAAATCATTTGAGTTAAAAAACTAATCCTAATAAGTACTGTGAACTTAATCCAGTTGAGTAAATGAAGCGATTTGAGCACATTAAAATGCGATAAATGAAGAGAACTCAAAATAACTGAGTACTGTAAAACCCAATAAGTTACGGCAACTCAAATCATTTGAGGAAACCGATTGCAACAAACCATTTCAATTAAAAAGCTAATCTATATGAGTACTGTGAACTTACTCCATTTAATTTGAAGTAATGAGGTAAAGTTGGTAAAGTTGGCTGTTGGGTTTTACAGTGTATATAAATGTTAGAAACCTGTAACCACTGACTTTCATAGTAAGATAAACAAACACTATGGAAGTCCATGGTTACAGGTTTCCAACATTTAAAAAAAGAAACAGACAGGTTCGTGACAAGTGAAGTTTGAGTAAATGATGGCAGAATGTTCAGTTTTGAGTGAACTACCCCTTTAAGAAATTATACACTCAGCTACACAAGCTTATTATTTTTTTAATGAAAGAAGATCAAAGCTTGTCCTCGACTGAACTAATTAAAGTTACAGGGTCTTTTTAGCAACGGGCCGCCCCAGTAAACCTTGCTTCTCAGTGGTGTTTGGATGCCACAAACAAACCTGTGGGTGTATTAATAGAAGGCAATTACTGTACATCTGCTTGGGGTCGTGCTTCCCATGCCACTTTTTTATAGACATTCTTTATCTTGTCTGTTGGAAATAGCAGGCAACCTCCACCCTCTTTCTTATGCGAGTCAGTAAAGTGTGCTTACTTTTGTGGCAGTTAGGGAAGGTAAACAAGCGCCTCTGATTGTTCACCACCCTCCACACACCGGGATCCACAGACGCCATTAATCTCATCAGTTCAAAGCTGCCATCACCCACAAGCTCGGTTCAACAACCAAATCCTCCAGGGCAACGTTTTTTTTCTCACAGATCTCACACTTCTGTTGGGTAAATGAAGTTAGACATGTTGGGGTAGTTGAAACCATGTATTATTAATATCTCTGATGATTTGTATTGTAAATATGTGGCCAGCCAATACATCAGTGGTCATAATCATAAATACAGTGTTTTAAATTCCTTGTTAAATGTGAGATTTAAGTCTAGTTCTCCAAGTGTTAACATATAAAAATATCAATCTTTATTTATTTTCACATTTAACATTACTGGAAATAGATGGTTTTACGCCTGATTTACACACAGGTCGTCAACACATGACGGATGTCTGAAGTTGGGGCTGACGCAATTGTCACAGCAGTGTCAGTCAATGAAATTAATCCGTAATCGGCTACTGTCTGAGCTTTTCATAAAGTTATCTGATTGCTGAAACTTCCATTGGCGCTTAGAAAGTTGAGAAATTAATAGCTTCTGCAGTGAGTAACGCCGCTGAAGAAGCACAGATGGATTTACAATTCAGTTCGGCAACGCTTGACGTCACCTTGTGTAAATTGGGTGTTAGGCATGTACTGTTTTGTTTTGCAATAGTAAAAGCATTGTTTATGATATTTAGTTTGATTTGAAGCATACAGGTCAACTATTTGTAATTAAGCTTATGTAGATTGATATGTGCTAAATATATCACTTATCTGCAACAAAACAGTTCAAATTGCCTGATTTTGTAATTGTAGGCTTACATTTTTTTTTTAATTGTAAACCTCAATATATAATAATTAAAGTACTGGTACACTTTTAACGTGTTAGTTCTTTAAATTCCAGTTACACTGACAGTTTTTCAGTGTTAATTTATAATCAAAATCAAAATAACATGAAATAAAGTGAATGGGTGGTGCCTGTGTAATTATTGTAAGAGTAGCTCATTATTGTAATATTTAGGCTTAACAAAAAAGTTTTCTGAAGTTTTCATATAAATATCTGATTTGTTCCATTTCATACATTTCCCATGCTTTTTTATTCAGCATGTGATGCATTTAATAGCTTTTCTTAGTACAAAATAGTAGTATATTTAGAAGTATATTTAGAAGTATATTTTCACTTTCATAGTTTTGGACATGACTGTTAAAGGTGTAGTTCCTAGGGCTGAGAGATATCAAAGAAAAATGTGATATGGGATAGCAGACTAAATAATATGTATTCGATATGCGATACGATATTTACAAAAATTACATTACATAACCAACATGTTTCTTGGGCATACTCACACTAGGTACAGTTGCCTTGAACCATGCCGAAACGCACTTGTCCTCTCTCCCCTCGTACAGATCCATAACTTTAGCTCATAAGTTATCATAAAAGTCCTCATGCTGCGCATATAAGGAGGTTTGCTGAAGGTGGCTGCTGACGTGCAGTGAAGGGGTTGTATCTTTAATAAACTATGACAGTTCGCGTTCATTGAAAAGCAAGAATGATTAATAAATCCATATGAAACAGTCCCTTAAAAGTGACGTTGTGTCTTCAGTTTTGTGTTCAGGCATGCTTTGCACTCACACTACAAGCGTACCGTGCCAAAGCCTAACCGAACCGCACTCTGGCTGGGCCTCCAACTGGGCCATGACCGGCCAACTGAACCATGCCTGGACCTGATATGGAGCACTCACACTTGTCAAACGAACCAGGAAACATGCCCGGGCATGGTTCGGATAACCTAATGTGAGGGCACCCATATTATTTCTATAAGAAAGCATTGCTATAACTACTGAAAGCCATGCTTTACTGTTGCATAAAACTAATCAGACATTTTAACAATGTAGATAAGCAACAACAACAAAACAGCACCATCACTTTGCTCCACTGGTATAGTTATATAAATTTGAAAAAAAAAAGAAAAGAAAACAATCAGATGAACAAAAACTCTTAAAAAACCGTACTTCCTTTCTTAACATGGCTTGCTTGCTTGCTTGCTTGAAACCAGCATGTCCACTCTCCGTATTGACATGTAACTAGATTGCCTGATGTGCTGAAAAGTCTTTCAGAGTGTGTGCTATAGTGGCAGGCACACAAAGATACTTCTGTATCAAATTGCTCCTTTATGGAAAACCTTTGCAATATGTATTGCAAAATGTGCACTTTTTTTGCATTTTAATAATTTTGATATATTGCATACCTCTAGTAGTTACCAGCATACTGTCCACAGATTCTTTAACACTTTTCGGAACAGTAAGGGTTTCATTTTGCAGCTACCTGTGGGATACGAAAAAATTTCATTATTATTTTCTATTTGAATTTCCTCCAGATATTACACAGATATTAGAGTTGGTCACAAGATGTGTTTCTCCACGGGCTTCCTGCCAATTTTCCAGAAGAATTGTTCCATCAATTTTAGCCTCCCATTTTTTCTCTTTATCTGTAAGGTGTTATTTGATTTCTTTGACAAATTTCCCTTATACCCCCTTAGATATCCCTTAGACAAATATCCCTTAGAAGTGTTTTTGACCATGTCACTTTTTTTAAGTCTATGGGTTTTTTTTAACACATTCGAATTCCCTTTTCATTGTGAGAAAATGTTTCATTGTGAGAAAACGTCTCAGCAAAAAGTTTATTTTGTAGTTGGACTTAACAATACAATGTTGAAAAGGAAATTCTAGGCCATATTGTTTGAGCAATTTAACATATACAAATGTGCATGATTTTTTTGATCACCAGATCACCATTGTAGTTATTACTGGTGTAGAAAAGTGACTATTTAAGGTTTACGTTCGACACAATACAATTTAATAAAGATCTAATAGACGTTTAGCTTAAATTACAAAACTGAATTCTAAATATAAATGTGAAAAATTTATATATTTTGAGTTTCTAGAACTTTTTGAAAGCACAGACAAAATGTATGTATTTATTACAACTTTGTTGAGTTGAGTTGAAATGACTTAAAACCGATATTTGCACTTCACATTCAAAATGTAACCAGATATAACAGTTTGTTCAAGATCTAAATATGCTGTTGCTTCACATGCTTCTAAACCCTCTTATTTACATATTTGCTGCATCAGAGTCATTGATTGGATGAAATCAACATATAACCTGTTTACATAAAGACTGTAATGTTTTGCGTACTTGTATATTGCAAACAGATTTTAAATTACACAATCTCCTCACAGCAAGAAGGTTGCTGGTTCGAGCCCCTGGCTGGGACAGTTCGCATTTCTGTGTGGAGTTTGCATGTTCTCCCTGTGTTCGTGTGGGTTTCCTCCGGGTGCTTTGGTTTCTCTCACAGTCCAAAGGCATGCGCTGAAGGGCATCCGCTGGTTCATTCTTCTGTGGTAACCCCTGATTAATAAAGGGAAGCCAAAAATAAAATCAATGAATGAATTTTAAATTTGCCCTGCATAGACTTACAATTCTGTTATACAGTATATATTTGGTGAAGACAAAGAAGATATTACAAGGCCACTACTACTTCTCTAGGGTTTTTTAACTTTTATTTTTATTGGACAATATAGTGGAGAGAGGAAAGCTTGGGGAGCAGAGAGATGGGAAAAATCGGCAAAGTCGGGACATCTCAAGTCGGGACTCAAACTCGGGCCACCTCAGTGTCATGTGTCAACGACCACTAAGCTATTGGCACCAACATTACAAGGCTACTTTTACATCAATACAAATCAATCTGAAGATGGCATCTAAAAGTGCTCTGCATCCACACTCGTTTTCAATCATTTGCCAAATGTTGGTCATCCACACTGAAAGACTGGAACTGCTTTTATTTAGTCTCTGTAAGATGTAGAGTATAATGCTTTAAGCTTCGTCATTTATGTCTCACATTCATTTACTTTTTGACTCTTTGAAATGTGCTTTGAAAAAGCAAAGAATGTTTTTTTTTAAATGGACCAATAATGAGGTGGAGCTATAAAATTGCAAATGCAAGCAAGAATATAGGCTGTAAGACATGCCAAAACAACTGCTCTAAGTACATTTTCTGTGTCAATCTGGAGCATTTTCCAAACTGGCATAAATCTTTAACAATGCTGTCCGAATGGAGAACATTCAAAACAACTGCTGTACATTGTCATCCACCATGCCGAATTAGTCCCATAACTAAAAATAAATCATAGTTTTCGAAAGCCTCAGTTTTCAAAGTCCACACTGCGACATGAAAATGCCATTTTCAAATGGATCCATTTTGGAGAGCATTTAAAAAATTGTGTTCTCATTGAAAATGCCTCAGAGTGTATGGAGAGACAAATTTGTTGTGTTGACATGGCCTAAAGGATGTTGGTAGCCATTGACATTCCATCATAGTTCTCCATCACAGAACATCTTCTTTTGTGTTAAATATAAAAATCTCATAATGATTTGGAACCACAAGAGAATAAGTGGTGAGTAATATTCATTTTGAGTGAACTATCCCTTTAACGTGTCTCAAACCTGTCTGCTTTGACAACTCAATGTTCTGAACCAAGGTCTCTGATGTAATCAAAACCATAAAAAAGGCTGATGATTTGTCTTGCAGTTCAGGCAACCCACTGACTAGTCATGCACGATTCATTCTCTTTTCTTTGATATTCTCTTTGGCTCTCCTGATGTCTCTCTGTTGAAAGGAATGCTCTTGTTCTTTGTGTCGCCTGTCTTTGCTCTCCAGTCGAGGCTTGGCCAATGGCCAGTCTCTGTGCTGCAGGATGATTTACAGGTAGACAGTGCTGTGAGACTGCTAGTGCTCAATTTCTTCATGCTCCCTGTGGTTATCACACAACTGTGTTTGCCTCACCACCTGTCTTTTCCTCTTCTCCTGTCCTGTCATCCGTTCTAACATCAAACGAACGCTGCACTTAGCTTCTCTCTGTTCAGGTGTCATGACAGTTATTGTTAGCGGTGCAAAACACCTGGATAGAGTCTGCTTTGCCTCTTAATGGGGAAAACTGTAATTTGCGGCGGAAAGATTGTGAAAAAAAAGAGTGGTACGGAAGGGGAGGGAAATCCTTCAAGGTATTTTCACAGGCAAGTGCTGATCTGTCATTAGCTTCTACTGTTTTTTCATTTCAGAGGCATACGGGTGAAAATTACCGTTAGCGCTATTGACAGAGTAAAGAGAATCTTTGAATGTTAGGGGAAGTGCGATTCATCTATGGACCATTTGCATTTCAGTTCCCTTACCTGCTTTAGGGCTTCAGAGAGTAGTTCAAATCTTATCTTAGGGATTGCGGTTGGGGAGCAAAAATTCAAAACCTTGCTAGATTTTCACTTTGATATACTGGGCTGCTGTGTGTTGAAGGGGTGTTTGAAGTAAAATGTTGCAGAAATGATCAATGCGGGGAAAGCGTTCAAGCTTTCTCTCTCTGTGGTGAGCACTGAAGTACATAGCCTCAACGTTAAAAGCCCTTGACAGAGCCGTGCATGAATAAGTACTCCGAACTCGTTTCTCCTGGGTGAGAGTTTGACAACACATTTACTTTGATAAGCTGGCTCCAGGTGTGATCCAGGTGTGTCATTCCTTTCAAATACCTTCATGGAGTAGCTTAGTGAGTTGTGTCATATATAAGTTTGAGGACAGCAAGATGCAGATATGCATTAAATTAATCAAAAGTTACAATTAAGTGATTTACAGTATAATGTTATAGAACTGTGGTCCCCAACCTTTTTATCACTGCAGATTTTTCCGGGTGGGTGTACGTAGATTGCTAGGTGACCATCAACCATTTTCTCAGCGAATGACAAGCTGACAAAACATTGCTGCAACTCTGATACAAGTTTTATGGTATGCCTGGAAGGTTCGGGCACGCACAAGCCGTGCGCCTCCATTGGAAATAATGAACTTGCATGTTGAAAAGAAGCGATATGTGAACGGCCGCTATCATTTTTGATCTCCAGCAGTTGATCTTCTTGCAGAGACATGGTGGATTCACCTGATTTGATGACAAAAGTGTTGTGGATTCATTCCTTGGCAGTTTGTGTTTCCTTCCCTGGGCCTTTTCTTCTTCACAAAGAAACTTTCCAAAGACGACTGTATCATTTTCCTGCTTGTGGGTTACATTTTGGCGCACAAGTGACTGAAATGTAACCAAAAGAATACGGTCATTTTTCAAAATAAAAGATAACAAATAAAACTGAAATAATTAATAATTTCTTGTACAGCCGATTCACGGACTAGTACCGGTCCATGGCCCGGGGGCTGGGGACCACTGTTATTGAAGACTTTTAATTTCAAATAAATGCTGCACTATGAAACATATTCATTAATTAACAATCGTTCATTCATACTTTGTCATTCTTGAGTATTTCACATTTATTTTTAATGCTTAAAAGTAAAAAAAAAAAAGACTTTTATTGATTTTTAGTATCAAATAATTTATGGAAAACATGAAGTAATGATGGCGACGTGGTGGTGCATGGGTAGCTGAAAAGAAAATGAATGAATGAAGTAATGATGGATTCATACTCAAATTTGCCATCACAAGAATAAATTACATTTATAATATTCTCAAAACGGCGTCACATGGTAGCGCAGGGGGTAGCACATTCGCCTCACAGCAAGAAGGTTGCTGGTTCGAGTCTCGGCTGGGTCAGTTGGTCAGTTTCTGTGTGGAGTTTGCATGTTCTGTGTTCGAGTGGGTTTCCTCCAGGTGCTCTGGTTTCCCCCACTAGTCCAAAAACATGTGGTATAGGTGAATTGGGTAAGCTAAAATTGTCTGTAGTGTTTGTGTGTGAATGGGTGTGTATGGATGTTTCCTAGTGATGGGAATACATATAATACATATGCTGGATAAGTTGGTGGTTTATTCCGCTTTGGCCATCCCAGATTAATAAAGGGACTGAGCCAAAATGAAAACAAGTACTTTTTCAGATGGACAAAAACATTTCCATTTTATGCAAAACGTTTTTATAAAAAAAATATGTTTGTTTTATGTTGTTGCAGTTAACATCAAAGTCAGCAAAGCAATGGGGTATGTGCACACAGACTTTTAATTTCAGTCCGCCAGGGCTTCGGGTTAATTGTTATCCCATACAAAATCGCTGCGTTTAAGATCTTATTTCTTTAAAAAAGTAGTATCAGACCAAACAAGAAGCACTGCATTAAATTATATTTTTCTATGCTATGTCTTTAAAATATGGAAATTAATTTACCCCAGTATTTTCAATTGAATTTCTGCGCTAGCCTGCTGCTAATGACGATGCCTGCGTTTAAGCGGTCTTTTATCTCTTTTTATGCTTTAACAACCAAATGGGTACTTAAGTCTATTTAACTGATTATATTTAAAGTACATTACAACATCGATGCTGTAAAAGGCACCTTATGAAATTGAATATGGCCACATACTGTTTTCACCGGACATTCATCATTGGCTGAAAAACACTAGCTGTGCATATACCCCATTGGTTAAATGTCTGTCCCATGGTATGACCAGATTGAGGAAAGCCAATCAGTAAAAAGAAGACTAAATATAAAGACTTTGTCACAAATTGGCTAGAGAGTCTTTTTTGCGCTGCTCAAAGTTAGGTGTCAGGGCTTCACAGGCAAATTATTATAGCAGACTTTTAATCTCTCAGTGTCAGAACTGAACCACAGAAGCCATCAAACATATCCAGAAGACGTTTAGGATGATGGATCTATGGTTAGTGCAGCACTGATCACCACCAGCTTGTTCCCCTGGGGGAGGGTTTAAACACAATGGGATCATCACTGAAGACATCCCCAAGTAGCGTCAGTAGATGTTGAGTCAAAGCAGTGGTACTATAGCTCAGCAGCAACTTTGCAAAGTTGACTAGGAAATGCTCCTATACTTTGCTTAAAAGTGCCACAGAATGGATTACTGCGTTTACACATTGTTTAAACTGTTTTCTGATACCTGCATAGGTATGTGGCTGAGTTAAGTGCAAAAAAAAAGAAAAGGAAAAAAGAAATGGTTTTAGAAGTCAATTTAGAATGTCTCATTTTACCTTATTTGGAAGGGTTGTGATCATTAATGAGATCTGCTCTCACCTGCTCATCTGCTCTCAATACTTCATACGTCAGTTGTCAAAAATATTTGAACAAATTGAGTAGATGCCTTATCAAATGACAATTGTTTCAAATGAAGTGGAGAAGATGTTCACATTAGGAGCAAGTGAGCCATCTCCTCCATAACAGATCCTGAGTTATGTGTTGTGAATGAAATATTGATACATTATAATAATACCCAACAAAAGGGACTGACAGTTTTATTTAGAGTTAAATTTTGTGGGTTTAACCTATATGTGCATATCTGAGTTTTGAAGTGTATTGCTATTCTTTCACTCCAGAAGAATCACAATGAGAGCTGAGTGATATGACATGATACATAAACATGCATTAAATGCGTATATTCAGCAGTCTACAGGTACCTGGTGCTTCATTATAAACATACGCATTTGTCTGTTGCCTCATTAGAAACATACGTGGCAAATGTCACAACATACATGTAAAACTAACAAAAGATGCATTCAAACACACCGATTTGCATCTTTGGGGGGAGGGTTATGATTTTATGATGAATTTATCGTTCCCATATTTTGTGTTCTGATGATGAGCTGTGATCATATACGTCATGCTTGGTTGCATTACCTGAGAACTTTATGATGCCAGTCTCATTTTCAAAATAAGAGTCCCACATATTTGGAAATATAAATATAAGCTATAAAGATACCGTGTGGGATGTCATAGTCAGTGTTTTATTTCATTTCCACTGTTTTATGCGGCATTTACATGACAATAAGGAAACAATAGTGTTTTAGGCTCATGGTATGTCATGTCCATGTACTTAACTCTTACTCTTCAGCTATGCCTAGGTATATCCAGATTTTTGATTCCATAGCACCTTAGATGTCTTACTTGGTGTCCAAATAACTGACCCTTTATGGTCAAGCAACAAATTAGAGCCTAATTTGGGTTGTACAAGCAGACAGACGTTCTGCTCCCTGCCCATAAGTCATGCCACGACAAAGTCATATTAATGAGCACCAGAGGCACCCAAGCTGAGCCGTATACAAAAGCCTCGTCTCTTTGTCCTCCCAGAGGTAAGGCTTAATTTTGGTGCCCAGTGTATTGTCACTACTGTTCCGTAGAAAGAAAGTGATAATGAGAGAGCATAGAGCTTATTCTCTCTCTCTGCTTGATCCTTCATTTTTGTGTGAAATTCAAAGAGAGTGATCACATAGCAGATTTGCCATAAAAAAACTTGTTACAGGCACAATTTATAGGCAGATTTTGATCAATTTATACATTATTGCTTGGTTAATTAACTGTACACTGTACAAATGTGAACCCATTAATAAACCCATTGATTTTAAAGTGATTAGTTGATTTTACTTAAAATAGCAAGTAAAGCCGCTGCCCTAAAATTAAGTAAATAAACTATGGGCATATGTATAAAAAGTAAGTTAACAGTTCCAAAGTACAAAAGGTTTATTCACTTTTAAAGTAACTTAAAGTAACTAATTGCTTTTAACAATGTGTGTAACCTAACCTTAACTCTGGTGATGGTTTTTGAATGTCAAAAGTAATTAATTTTTATATATTTAAACTCTAAAATGCATATACTTACTTAAAAAAATACTACAATCAAGCTTGAAATTATTTATACCCCTGTCCAATTATAACTTTAAGTTACTTTTATTCAACCAGCAAGTCTGTTTTTTTCTGACCGGAAATGATAAAGGCTTCTCTCAAAAGATGATAAGATGTACAAGATGCCTCATTGTGAGAAAAAACAAACAAAAAAACAAACAAACACACACACACACACACATATATATATATATATATATATATATATATATATATATATATATATATATATATATATATATATATATATATATATATATATATATATATATATATATTCAGCTTGTCTTTACATTTGAACAAAAAGTGGCATGTCCAAAATGATTCATACCCTTCTCAATAATCAATAGAAAAGTCTTAATTGGCTATTACAGCAATCAAACACTTACTGACCAGCTTTTGGCATGTCTCCACTGATATTTTTCTCATTGATCATTAGCGATGAGCTCCAACTCTTTCAGGTTGGAGGGTCTCTATCTGCCATCGCCCTGATCTTTAGCTCTGACCAGAGATTCTCAATCAGATTTAAGTCAGGACTCTGGCTGGGCCACTGCAAAACGTTAATGTTTTTCTCTGCTAACTATTTCAACACCACTTTGCTCTGTGTTTTGGGTCATTGTTATGCTGAAATGTTCACAGGTGACCAAGGCCAAGTTTCTCTGAAGACTGCCTGATAATGTTTTGAATTTTGAAGTATTGCTCCTTTTTCATGGTGTCATTTACTGTAATTAGGTTCCCTTGTCCACCGGCTGAAAACACCACCCAAAACATTAGGCTCCCACCACCATGTTTGGCAGTGGGGATGGTGTTCTTAGGATGACATTAGTCAACAGATGTTAATTACAATCAAAATTGGCATTACTACAGTATACTGTATATTGTATAATACAGTATTGGTATTATCTGTGCTCTAATCCTGGTGTTGGTTTTGAAAGTCAAAAATAATCTGTGTATTTTGTAATACATATATTTAAATCCTAAAATGCATTTGAGGAGTTCAGATGCAAAAAAAAAAAAAGATCAAGTGCCATCTGAAGTGCCATTTTCTTCTAAAATAAAATTTTTCTCCAAGCTCCTGTGTGAAGGTTCAGTAATTTCACTTTTATGGCAAAGAATAGATTATTTTTATTCCCTTTAAAGCACAGGTGTCAAATCCAGTTCCTGAAGGGCCACAGCTCTGCACAGTTTAGTTTCAACCCTAATTAAACACACCTGATCAAACTAATTGAGTCCTACAGGCTTGTTTGAAACCTACAGGTAAAGCTGTGGTCACACTAGAGTTTGAGCTTGCGAAATTCTGCAGTACGGTGCTGTGAAAAGGGGCAGGATTGAAAAGATGATTAGATGATTTGACATTTATAAAAGCAAACGATTGGTCCATATTTTTAATTTCTTGCTTTGGTCTTCGATTGGTCTCACACAATCATGTGATGCGCAGGTCAGCATTCACCAACTTTGAACGTTGCAACGCAGCAAAACTTGTTGCACGAGCTTGCGTTTTCAGTCTGATGCATTTGCGTGTGTATGAATGGAAGTCTATGGGGAGAAATGTCCAGTGTGACCGCAGCTTAAGTGTGTTGGAGCAGGCTTGAAACTAAATTGTGCAGAACTGTGGCCCTCCAGGAACTGCAATTGACGCCTGTGCTTTAAAGTGACATAACTGAACATAAACATACAGTAGGAGGCTGAGAAAAATGCTGATTTTAGAAGAAAATTTCAGACCCCTTAGAGGCTTTTCGCATCTGATCTCTTCATATAAAAACCTAAAAAGACCTAGATGCACATCAGAAAGTGAATTGGTCTGTTATGACAATAACCGCGTATGCAGTTAGTGTTAATTGAAGCAGAATGACATTGACATTTTTAGGTCTGTGTTTGACAAGCTAAAAATTGTTTGCTTAATGTTATCGCTGCATATCAATCTAAGATGTGTGATGTTTTGTTTTTAACCTAAAAAAAATACTGAGTAGAATAAAGGATCTTTTAAGCAAGACATTACCATTAATTAATTCTATGTTTGCGTTGTGTACATCTGCTCTCACACAGAGAACAGAAGGCTGACCTTTGAGAGGGCCGTATTTCTGTTTTTCCACTCATTCACTGACAGGTCAGGAGGTGGACAGGTGTAAGCAGACCAGGGGCACATTTATTGAGCGGACTCCCTCTGTCATATAACTGTTTTATTGCATTGAGTGACAGTTGTTAAGACAGAGCGTAACAATTTAACTGACAGATAAGATTTCCACTGTGGTCCTCATATAGACTCAACCTAAATCCACCGAGGGAAGGAGTACTTACTGTTAACTACTGACACTGAATCATATTTGACATGCTTCTGTCAGGCACAAGTTCTCCTGCTATAGTGATTTGAATTACAGGATCTTTGAGTAATTTATGAATCAGAAAGCACCCATTACATCTCCCTATGCATCAGTTACCTCTTCTTGTAATCAAAGGCTGTTCCTGGAGGTCTGTCAATGTGAAAAGTTCACTTTAATTACCTTTTTGTTAGAGTAATAATGAGCTATTATGATTTCTTATACTTTGATACTGTTTTTAATAGTAGTTCTAAATTGTGAATACATGCGAATCTCCAAACAATATTGTACAGTGTATTATTCAATTCAATTAAATTCATGTTTATTTCTATAGTGCTTTTACAATGTAGATTGTGTCAATGCAGCTTAACATAGAAGTTCTAGTAAATTGAAACTGTGTCAGTCCAGTTTCTAGAGTTGAAGCTCAGTTTAGTTCAGTTCAGTGTAGTTTCATTTTCACTGCTGAAAGTCCAAACACTGAAGAGAAAATCCATCAATGCTCAGCTTGACAGTTCCCATACCAAGCAAGCAAGTGGTGACAGTAGCGAGAATCAAAACTTCACCAATTGACGAAAGTGAAAGAAAAAAAACCAGGCTCAATTGGTCCCGACCGTTTCTCCTCTGGCAAAACTTCTTGTGCAGAGCTTCAGTCTAGGCGCTGGAGGATGGAGTGCACTGGACCTCCATCGTGGAGAAGCTGCAGGTGTGAGTAGGTCACCGGCGGATGTTCAGGCTGGCCCAAGGGATCAATGCGAAGACTCGTCTATCACTGTCGTCTTTCAGGAATCAGTCTCATGCTCTCCGCTGCTTTATGACCACCAGAGCAACTGCTCAGGATACGGCCTGGTCCAGGATTATGGATACCTTGGCATCATTTCTTCACAGGTCTTGAATTGCATCAATGGCGCTGCATACTCTTTGGGGGCCTAGGGATGAGTATCCCCAGGTGGAAATAGAGAATAAAGAAAATAATTAACTTAGCTGTTCATAGTGTATTTAAACACGAGATGCAAAAATGAAGTGTTATAAATGCATTATTATGCATAATTGCACACAACTAGTTCTGTTAAACATCAGTTACACTGTAAAAAATTCTGGGTTCCACGTGATATCTTCATGTTTTCCCAACACAAATCGATTACGTTAACTTAATTATTTTTACAAATTCAAGTGGATTGAACATAAAACAATGACGTTGTCCCCCAAAAAACTCTAGCCTTGTGATGATTTAGCTCTTTTTTAGAAAGTAGTTGGAAAAAGCAGCAAAAACTATTTCTTTTGAGTGTAGGAAATACTTGGAAAAGAGTTAAAACGCCACAGGATATCTCTTCATCTGTGCATCCACCTGCCAGTAGACCTTCACATCAAATAAACCAGGAAACGGATGGATTATTTAAATGGGAATCTGTCTTGCTTGACTACTTGTGATCTATACTATAGGCAACCAAACAATACCAGGTGGAAACAGTACCTAAAGGTGAATTTTGTTTATCTCTTTATTAGAAGGATTCAATCATTGGCAACCTAAAAACTGTGAGCATTATATGCATTGGCATTTCATTGGATGTTGTATATGGTCATTTTTTTGTTGTGTTGCGATATCCATCAGATAAAAATGTGTTTATTTTTTATGTAATCTAGATTTACTTTAATATTGATTAAACTAAATTAAGTAGAATAAAACCTTTAAGAGAATAAATAATAAAAAAGGATGAGTGTTATATGCGTTGACATTTCTTGGCATGTTATACTTGGTATATCTTTTCGTGTGTGTGTGATTTCCATCAAAAATACCACTATGACATGAAGGGAGTCATGACCAATCACAAGCTTGGTCAAGGTTTAATTTCTAGACAGGCGCTTCACTCCCTGCCCTTTAGCCATGCCATGACAAAGCCATGTTAATGAGCACCAGAGGCACTCAAGCTAAGCCATATATAAAAGCCTTGTCTTTCCGCCCCTAAAGACAAGACTTACCCGGTGTTGTTTTCCAACTAAACAATAGGATAGGCGGAATAAATCAGTGATCCCACAAGACCTTGACTTCAGCTTGTGTTATGACTATATGCAGAGATTGCTAAAACAGCTACAGAAAGTGGAAAGTGTAGCATATCGTTGTGTATTATTTTGCCAGTTCATTCTTTTTCTTGACTTGAGATGATTTGTGATGTACATGGGACGCCACTCGGCATTAGATGTGTGCAATACCAGATTGGTGCCTCCAGGCAAAGGAGGTAAAAGCAGTTGTAAGACCAAAATACAACAGTATCTTTGCACTTGCTTTGCTTTTCAGGGGTCAGGTCCAGGTCAGCATATTGTCTTGTGCCAGATTTTGTTGTTCTGATGAGCTGTCTTGTAACTTGAACATGCAGTTCACAGAAAATGTGTATTGTTCTTCTGAAAAGAAAGTGGTAAACTCCCACATGGATCAGAGAGTGTGTGTTTATATATAATTTAATCTGTATTTTTGTTTAAAACGTGCGTTTCATTTTTTATATAATCTAGATTTACTTTAGTATTACATAAACTAAGTTTACTAAAACATGAAGCAATTTTTTTTTTTACTTAAAGGGCACCTATACTTCTTTTACAAGATGTAAGATAATCCTTTGGTGTGTGTCTGTAAATGTGTTTGTAAAGTTTCAGCTCAAAATACCCACCAGATTATTTATTATACAATGAAGAATCTGCTCATGTTGGTGTCTGACAACAGTGTGGCTGTTTTTGTAGTCTGTGGCTTTAAATTCAAATTAGCTGCTTCTTCCCGCCCACCGTTCTCCTCCGTGATGTCAGATAAACAGCAGTCAGTGATTGAGAAAGACATGGATGAAGCTGGAAATAAGCTCATTAACTAACAATACCAAGCACATTTATTTTATGCATTTGTGGTGGAGTCTGTTGAATCATACACAAATGTTGTTTGCAGTAAACACACACACATATATATATATATATATTTATGTATATATATATATATATATATATATATATATATATATATATATATATATATATATATATATATATATATATATATATATATATATATATATATTCACATTTACTGGCGCATGCGGCTGTGGTGATTTTAGTGGTTAAGTATTACATTGCGGTTTTACTCTTTATTACAAACATGCAGTGTTTTAAAATGTTTTAAACATATAAAATTAATCCTATTAATCCTGAATCCTATTTTTAACATCAGTAAATTTAAAAAAAGAGACCTGTTTTGATTATATCACTCCAATATGACAGTGGGCACACTATACTTACACACAGTTCTGTCTAAACAACTTACAAAAGTTGATTTTCATCACAGGTGCCTTTTTAATCTATAACCTAAGTCAAGAAAATAGTTATTTTTTTTTATTTGCTGTAGGCTGCTAAAGTAGAAGCTACTATAAGATACTATATAAACATATATACAAAGTAATAATAAACATAACACAGACACATCTAAATTAATAAAACACATATGATTTTACTATATAAATGAAGATTTCTATTTGAATATATTTCAAAATGGAATTTATTCCTGTGACTGCTGGATTTTTTTTGCATAAATACTACAGTCACACAATCCTTTGACAGTCTTTATTTTATGCTAATTTGCTGTTCAAGTAATGTTTATTAATATTATTATTATTTATTAACAGTTATGTCATTTCAAGAAGGACTCACAACAAGAAGGTCGCTGGTTTAAGCCCCGGCTGGGTTAGTTGGCATGTGTTGGCATTCTGTGTGGAGTTTGCATGTTCTCCCTGTTTTTGCATGGGATCTGGTTTCCCCCACAGTCCAAAGACATGTGCTATAGGTGAATTGAATAAACTAAATTGGCCATATTGTATGTTTTTATGTCCTGGTCCTCCAGGTTGGAGGTTGAGCGTTGGGCTAACGACCCACCTTGTAAAAATGAGATGTTACGAAACACCAACTTGGTGCGGCTAAATATCAACTTCGATTTAAACGGCCCTGGGAATAAGTATGTATGTCATTTTTTCAGCATTCTCTGGTGAATAGAAAGATCCATAAATCTGCATTTATCTGAAATAATAAGCTTTTGTAATATTATACAATATACCATTCAAAAGCTTGGACTCAGTTTCATAAAATAAGTAAAGAAAGAAAAAATAGAAATGAATAGTGTTATTTAGCAAAGCATGCTTTAAATTGATCAAAAGTGATAATACAGGCATCGATGATGTAACTAAACTCTGTCCTCCTGAACCTGTTCTTTAAAGAAAGCTGAAACAATATTTAGTTTTAATATATGATAATAATAATAATACATTTTATATAAATTTATCCTTGAAATCAGGAATAAATTAGGTTTTATAATTTACAATATTTCCAATAGAGAGAAATTAATTCTGCCAAAAATGAAGAGCCAATCTGTTTCTCAATGACTCATAATTTCTTTTTTAATAAGGCTCTGCAGCATCATGGCATATCCGGAACCTTTATTGCTACAAGTGGCATGCGCTTATCTCCCAAAGAACCACAACAAGAGCGCATCCTCCAAATTAGCCAAATGCGGTAGACCAGGGCATGTTTTGTTGCCTCCATTCAGATCATTTAAATAGGGATGTGGGTGCCAGAGATGAGGGGTCCCAGAGGGCAGAAAGGGGGAAAGGCTTTTGTCACCGTAAACTTACTATGCACCCCACAAAGACATGGCATGCCTGAGTTATGTGCGAAATCCTGCTACAGCGAGTCCACTGGTCACTATGAATGTGGCCATTGTTAAAAACCTCTCACTGTGTTCTAAAGGAGCAGACCTTGATCCAAAAACCGTGCCTCTATCCTCACCATACACCCTGCTTGTCTTCCAAGTATTTGTGCTTTCTTCCCTTTCGCCGAGGTTCAAAGAGTCATGGCATTTTCTGATGTGTTTGCCAGGCACGAATGCCAGACACCCATTACTCGTATCCTCAAAGTCTGTCCTTAAAACCCAAGTCAACAGCTTCATCTTCAGGACTTTCTGTGAGAAAAAACTTGAAGGATTTAGTCTGTTGCTACTTTTGACTTTGCTTTGATTTTATCTGTTGCCGTGAGAAGATGCCGTGCTTTCTCTGAATGGCTCCCTGATGAATAGCATAACCGAATGCTATTTCACTCAATTGCATAATACGCATCCTACTGTACGGTATATAAAGTCAAGCACTTTGTCTTACTACGGAGATTGATTTTTAGCAATTGCACACACTGCTCTTGCACATCATTCACTACTATATATAAAAAGTGTTAGATATCATACAAAGCAGATGGATGTTCGGAATCTGCTGCTTTGTTTTCAGAGCATTATTCTTCCTGCCTGTTGGGCTTTGTTCATCATCACACATCCTCTCCTGCCATTGTGACACAAGCTTTTATATACTGTATATCAAGCACAAACAGTGTTTGGCTTTGGTAAAACTTTTAGGCAGGCTACAAAATGTTTTTATGCTTTATTACATTTAAGGCAACACACAAATGAAAATCTGCTGTTGCTTTACTCACCCCCAGGCCATGTAAGATATAGGTGATGTTTTTCTTTAGTAGAAAATTTAAGTAGATATTAAGCTGATACTGTTATCCTTGGTAATTCATAAAATGCAAGTCATCTGCATGATGATGATAGATTGAAGTCTGTACATTGTAAATAATGTTCCGTTTCATTCTCAGATTGATCATTTGGCTTTAAAAGATCTCGTTGTATTATTAGGAGCCACATATATTCATTTCGCTTTGCCTGTGTATGCTATTTGACATGGCCTGCCTGGGGGAACATTATTAGCCGATTTGCATTTCTGGGTGAACTGTTATTTTAATTGTATTACAAGGTAGTATAGAGCAAGGCTGCGTCCGAAACTGCATACTTCCATACTATATAGTACGCTAAAATCAGTATGCAAGCTGAGTAGTATGTCCGAATTCACAGAATTCGAAAATCGGTATGCGAGAAGTACCCGGATGACCTACTACTAGCCACACATCTCGCGCAGGTAGATCACGTGATTATGACAAAATGGCGGATGTAGTATGTCCGAGTTTCATTCATACTGTATAGAACGTACTTTTCTAACGGCCAAGAAGTATGTTTAAATTCAAATGCAGTACTTACTGAGTAATAGGCAGTTTTGGACGCAGCCCAAGTGTATATCATGCATCTTTTGTGTTATTCAAAATGGGGGATGTGGTGTAATCCAGTGGTTCCCAACCTTTTTTTGCCTGAGACCCCCTTTTCCTCAGAAACTATTTTTAGGCCCCCATCCCCCTAATGATATTATCGCTAATATAAGTTTGCAGTAAGGATGACAAAAAAAGTTGTTTTCAAACTTTATGTTTATTACTATATCTAGATATGTTTATGCACAAATAATAGCCTAATGTAAAATATAAAAGCAAAACATCAGTAGGCCATTTGTAACTAAAAAACCTAAGCCTTTGCTCTTTGCTGTCAAAATGCTCTGGGCTTGTCACGGTATTGGAGATATCGTTTGCAAATGTCTTATTATTTGGAGGGCCTCATGGATTTGTTAGCAAGAACTTTGCCGCAGATAATGCACTGTGGCTGGGTCAGGGACTCTTTGCTTCGAGAAAATGGAATAAAACCATAGTTCAGGTAACTATCTTGGTATTTCCAGCATTTCATGTTTCTAGTATTGCTAGCGCTGTTGTCTTTTTTCTGGAGGACGAATTACAAATTTGTCAATTTTTTGGTCAGTCCGCGGATAAAATAAACTAAGACAACATTATTGTTCTCCTAATCGTCCACTGCTAAATGTTTTTTTAAATATGACGTGACCCCCCACAGAGCTCGCTGAGGCCCCCTTGTGGGCCGTGACCCGCTTGTTGGAAACTGGTGGTGTAGTCCTTTTTGTGATAGTGTGGATTCAGATATAACTCTACTTAACTGATCAAATGAAACAAAACTGCTTGATTTTGTATTTGAATTTTTTTCTGTAAAAAAACTTTGTGTGATCCATTACTCAAGTAGAAGGCAGTTATAGTCCACTTGGTTGCAGTCCTGAAACTCTCCTAATCATACACAAAAACACTAGCAGGGTTTTTATTTTGTAGCTGCAGTGCAGTGTTTGATGTGTTGCCAGTGGATTGCAGTGCTCTTTTGTGTGTCTGGTCTGGGTAAGATGCCTGCAGTTCTCTGGAGGGCAGCCACTTATCCTGCTATGTGTGTCCAGGGACTTACCCAACATGCGACACATGCTAGGTAGCAACAGCGCTAGTGTTAACATTTGATGCCATGCTTCACTGCCTTTCTCTGGTATTTTTCCCACTTAAATTCCTCAAAAAGGTCACAGGTTGTCTGAGGAAATCCACAGCAACAGTAAAACTTGAGATTGCCTCATGTCAGGGCACCTTCAAAGTGTGGGGCTTTACCATTTCGGATTGTGATTTCCATCTTTATACCTTTATGGCTGCTTCAGTTATTTCAAAATGCTTAATACAAACACCAAAATACCAATAATATTTTTAAAATGTGCAAAAAGAGCGGCTTGCATACAGTGGCAATTTTTTAATTTAGTGATAAAAAGTGAAGCAGAATCTTCACCTGTGGCTACAGCTTTCATTTTATTTTCTGTTTTGAGCCAGTTTCCTTGGAAACACATTATTTGCCATTTATTTTGCAGATAATATGATATTATTATACTTTCTTTGTGCCTGCAACAGTTTTTCTATGAAAATCAGTTTCTTCTACATGTCTCAGTGAATTATGTCAGTAAGTGTCCTGACACCCAACTGCATATTTATATTGTCTTGCATTTTTATATTCCCTGCCTTTTCTCAACTTGGATTTCAAATTTAAAATTAAAATCAAAAGCAGAACAATATGGCATTATATCAGTATTTTACTTAATTAGTTTTGTTAACACAGCTGCAGACAACTTACGTGGTTTACCACTTCACACAATGTGCACCTAAAATAATCTGGGCCACCAATGTTTACCATAAATGTGGATTTTTTAAGGCTTCTATTGTGTTTAGACATCCTATATCATTAGACATTATTTATGTTATATTAAGCCATACAGGTCTCAAAACCCAGGGTACCATTTAAAATAAAGTATAACAAAAAAACTGAATGACAATAATGTAAGGAATAAAGTACATCCAGGCAGTTGTAATTGCAGAATAAGCCCCAAAGGCTTATCAGTAACCCGACACAAAGCAGGTTCCGTTGTATAAGCCTGAAGAGTTAAGGCCTGCATGACTAATCATTTTTAAACCAAAATCGCAATTTTAAAAGGTGCAATTTTCAAATCGCAAAAGCTGCGATTATTTCGATTATTGCTATGGCGAGGTAGGGAAGCGCAAGAAATGAAAACGCCCCAACTACTTAAAAAGCAGACAACTTTTACAAAAGAACCAATGAGCCCCTATTTCACTACTATAGAGAAAATGAAAGCTGTAACCTCTCTCCCTTTGTCTGTGTGTGGACCTCTGTCCTGCTTACGTGAGGTAACGTTTCTTCTCTGTCTGCAGAGCGAATTTTCTCCACCGTGTCTATTGCGGATCAGCGGTGATAACCATGCAATATGCCCAAAGACTGTAAACGCGGCTGTTCATCTGCATCTGCACCAGAACCTCGCTGACCATTAGAGCCAGTCGCAGCTTTTTTTGTTGAGTGTAAGGACTCGCACGACAACACTCAAAAAGCAGGCGGCATATTTACATTAGATTATTTGCTATAAATGCTCATTTTGTTCTGTGCATGTACTTAAGTTTTGTTTGATACACTCAAAACGAGAGTTTTCTTTGAGCAGGTAAAATTAAAGGTACAGTACATATATCTGATTGCTTGTAGTAAATATATAAAGTAATATATAAATAAATTTATACATTCTACATTTTAATACTAGAGTTCTTGTGCTGTGAAGTAAAATCTAAAATTGTGTATGGAAAGCATTGCAAATGCACAGTGAATGTCATGAAAATGAATGAAAAAAATGTAACAATCTAAATTTAAAGGTTTTATATATCTATATATAAGATTTTATATATAATTAATTTAATTGAATTTAAAATACTCTAGTTATTTTCCTAATTTGTCATGACAACTGATGAATTTTTTAGAAAAAATGGTTTAAAATAAAAAGTAGCATAGTGTAGAATACTTTGTGATTATGCTTGTTTTTTCTTTGGTGCTATTAAAACCACATCAACCTGTAGCTCTTTTATGAAATTATAGTAAATTGCAAAACCACAATTTTGATTAAATAAATTGCAATTACATTTTCTCTCCAAATTTATTTGCCACAATATTTCACACAAAACATTGTTCTGAGTCAATAGTTTATTAAATCTTTCATTAAATGCAAAGCTGACAGAAGTGAAAATGGCTGAATGGAGCATACACTAATCTACATACTATTCAGTCACAAGAAGGAAACCAGAAGTACCAAATGATCAAAAGCAGCTAATATTAATTTACACTGACGAAGGGCAGAGGGTTGCTGAATAACTACTGAGAGATTTCTGCTGCTGTCTGGGCATTCCATTGCCTTTATACGCCTCCGTTGCTTCATGTGTTCATTACTTTTTCCTGCGTCATTTCATTTCCATTTTAATTTCCATTTCCTTTAGAAATATGTTTTCCGAAAAAAATGGTGATGTGTTGAATAGTTCACACTGTAAATATGAATGTGTATGCATTTACTAATGGTCTGGATGATTCAAAATACATGAGCCAGTGTTTTTAGTTTCAGTGGTTGTTACCTGTGAGTAACATATTTTGGAATGTTGTGACTGAGCAATCAGAATCAAGTATTTCTGAGAGCCATGTAAAAACATGGAATATTGCACATTTCAGATCAATAACTAAATAGCAGTGCTGTACAACTAATCAAAACTAAACAGAAGTTGTTGGTGTTTTACTGCCACTATTGTTGATTTCACCAGGCACCTGATATGAATTGTAACCATAGTTACATTTTAGTATTCGCAAGTAGTTTTACAAAAATGCGCTGTAGGTAAAGGCATGCTATACTATTGAGGCTATGTGGGACTTTCAAAAAGTTAAATTGAGATATTTTAGCTATTGAGATACTCTCAAACCATAGTGAAAAGTTCTTTTTTTCTGTTAATTGCTTCTAATCTTCAATAACCTTTCCCTTTTGTGTCATAGAAAGATACAGTCCATAGATGCTTTCAGCCTTTTTCTTTGTGCACAATCGCAGCTTTGAAGCAACTGTTCAGAGCTATTTGCAGAACATCAGGTCAGGGAGAGATGTAGTAGCATGTGTTACATTCACTGTTGTCGCTCTCGCAGCAAGCTGATAGACCTGCTTTTTGCGAATGTTTGCTTGTCAGACTGAGTAAGCACAGAATTGAAGACACAGCCTGGAGCCTGTCCATTTCTCTTTTCTCTTCCCGAGGCTCTCTACCCTTCGTTTTTTTTCTGTTTCTATTTGTTTGAACCTTTTAGTTGTAACAAGCATACTGTAGTTTTATCACTAGGGACATTGTTAGAAGCAGTGCACGAGAAGGTCAGATTTTTTTGTATCTTGCAGCATGAGTTACTGCAAAGAGAAGGTAATTAAGGTGAACTTTGATTAACCAGGCTCAGGGAGGTTAGTGCTCAGATGAGCTATGTACATCTCTGTCTATAAGAACAGCTTCACTTCCTGGGAACAAGTGCTTTTGAAAACGGCTCCTTGATAGCACTGTTAGGAACAAGAGTGTTTTAATCTCAAACAGAACTTCAAAGCCTTCCCCTGAGGTCTGACTGGATTAAAAAGTGTATTATTAAACCAGAACTTTTTCGTTAGCTTTTGTCCTTTACCGATGTTTGTGTACCTGCCTTCAGACATTGACTTAACCTAGGAGAATTGCATATGTGACCTCTGCTGCAAAATGAGTACGAAAGAGCATGAGCTAATTACGTGCTAAATTGAGAATCATTAAAATCATTACAAAACTAATCAAAAAAATGCATTCACTAAACATTTTGACAAAATCTTTATCTTTTTTTCTATAAAAATATTAAGTATATATAAAAAGAGTCATTTGGAAGGTGTCTGTAACCACAAGGGAGTCGGGTGACAACTGAGAGAGAGTTCACGTGCAGCTTTATTCAGAATCGTAATACAGGCAATGGTCAAACACAGGAGCAAACAGATACATACAAGGAAATCTGGAACCATTGTCAGGTCACAGGCAAATGGTCAATAAAGGCAGCAGACAATGTAAACATGAAAACAAGACAAGGTCAAACACAGAGAGACAAAACCAGAAAAACGCTTTGTAATGTTACAGGGTATAAACCAACAAGACTCAGCAATGTGTGTGGGAAAGTGAGCAGTCTATACAGTCTGATTAATCAGTCATTGAGTAGCTTCCAGATGTGTTTGTGTAATCAAAGGTGAACTGGTACAGGTGTGAGTGACAGGATATGTAGGTAATATGATAAAAGGGATTGCAGTCTGGGTGTTCTTCAGCGGTCTATAAGGGTTAGATCGCTGGTGATCATGACAGCTTCGTTGATCGCCTTGTTAAAAAAGACCAGATTTCTAACCCAGGCTCCTTCTGAAAAACGTACCGCCATTCTGGAGACCGCCAAATACATCCTAGGAGGTACGTTTGTTTGCAGTTTTTGCAGTCTAGCAATCTAGAAAAGCCATTTTTACCACTCTTTCAGATTTTACCACATTCTCACCTTGTTATTTACTTGTTTATTTAATTTTTTAGTTTCTGTTTTTGTCTTACCCCCTTTCTGGAACCGTTCTTTGCCGGACTTGAACCCCGTCATCGTGGTCAACTCCTTTCTGCATCTCAAGTCTTCTGAGGTACATGGCGAGCTACTGGTCAAACTGGTAAAAGTGGAAGTGTCGTTTAAAAGTTGAAATGCACCCATACGTACTTCTGACTACATAATTTGTGATCTCCAGAAATTTATATAGGGGTACATTTTTAGAATGAGCCTATGTTGCCTATTTCCTTATTGCATTTCTTTGCATTTCTGATTGAATCTCTTGAATGAATGATTTGTTGACATACTTGATCAACTTGGCACAAGAGGATGTACATGGTGCAAATTCTGATGGTTGGATGATAGGTCCACACACACACATCACAATTGACTCAGTTTGTGTGAAAATCATTCGGATGCAGTGAAATTCATTACAGATTTATGACCTGATGATTTCTGAAGTGATTGCATGTGATTGCAATTCAACTTCAGAAAAATCGACAGATCATGAGCTCATCAGCCGCTTGACTTCATAAGTTCCTCTCACACGGTACAAGCTTTGACCATACAGGTTTTCCGTGTGACATCTCCCAATGGGAAAAAAATCACATACAATCTCATATGACAGCTTTATGCCTAGCTTTACATGGCATCAAATAAACACACGCTGCTCAGGATTCACTTACACTCGCAATGCTAAACAGGCACAACCTACCAAGTTGAATCATTGTCTTTTAAGAATTAGATTCTGTTGGTGTTTGAATCAAGATCACCATGGTGGTCTTTTATCAATTAATCATTTAGGATTAAGGTGTACCTTCCTGGTGGGTTTTTTTTTTTTTTGAAACTTGATTTTTCTCAACATTGACTTACTTCATTTTTTGACTGTCGACAGTTTAGACTTTTTTTTAATCTTATTTCAGAAAATTATGTTTTTTTTTGTTTGTTTTTTTAAATCGAGAATATAAACTTTTCCAAATTTCTTCATTGTGACTGATTTTGCCATCATGGGTCAAGTAATTTCCATAAAAATATTCATCAGTGTTTGTTTTAGGTTCTCAATCCTGCAGCTTTCAATAAATATTTGATTGAAATTTTTGGTTTCTTTGGGCCATATAGACCATGATTTTTCTTTCTGAGACAAATTTTGCAAGTCCTAAAAGATTCTTCTGATCCTAGGCCAAAGTCTGTGCTCTTTGATCACTGGTTTGACATGCTCACCAACATCCAATTGACCATTGCGATCATATTTCACATCCACTGAAATTCTGTCTGTCAGAAGTTTTGAAGTGTGTTAAGATGTTCAGCCTCAGAACTTTCATTAATGAACAGTTCTTAATGTATTCAATCATTAGAACGTCTCTCTTATTGCTTAATCATTGAAAATCTGATGATTTAATAGTCTTTGTTATAGTGTTATACTGTATGTGAATTTCTCACTTGCTGACTGTATGATGCAAACTGCATGAAAAATTTGAAAGCATTTCCTCTGCCTAGTAAGATTTAATCTGGAGGCCATTTCTCCAAAGCATTGTTAGCAAACTATAATCTCAATTTGTCCACACAGTGTAATGATTCTGTTTTTCCTGAAACTTAACAAAATGATATCACAAAGCTGCGTAAGTGGAACAGTATTCCTATTTTTGCTCCACATAAAAAACGAAGAAAAAGTCATATGTGTTTAATACAACTCAAGGCTGAGGGGAATCTTTCACTTTAAGTTTATAGTGAGATGAAATTTCACAGCCCAGAGGGTTAGGTATAATAGAGGTCAGGTTTGTTTGTATAGTCTTAAGTTTATGTTGTGTGTGTGAGGGGGGCTGTTGTTTGTTCAAGCTCTACACATTTAATTATAGTTAAGCTATAATGTCTCCTGTATGGATTTTCGCCTTCACCCACATAGCTGCATTGTGTGAGGGCATGGATGACATTTGCAGGAGAAAATTAGCATGAGTTGAGTATTGCTTGTATAGCTTGTTTGATATTGATGCTGAAAGTATGATAGTGAGTGTTTCTCAGACTGCATGTAAGCTCACTCTAGCCTTTGGCTCAGCTCCACCAACACATTCCCATTATTTACATCTTTAGCATTGCTAATGTTGCTAGTTCCTTTTCCCTCAAGTACCTGACTATCTCTGAGGTCTTCGCTCAGGGCAAAGTAGACTGGAAATTATCTTTCAACGTTACCCTGGGATGACTTCTCCTCCATCTCTGTATTTTCTCCCTGTTTTTTTTTTTTTTTTGTTTTAAAATGATTTTATTTTCTTCTAGCAAGAAAATGCTGTTTCCATTTATAAGAGTCTCTTTTAATACGAAAAATATATATCTTGTTAACCCTTTTATATAAAAGCTTAAAATACTCCCATTTCCCCCCTGCATTAGTTTTTTTTTTTAATTGTGAGCATTATGTAGAACACTCGCTTTAATGTTTCCATGGCGACTCAAGTTTTATCATGTGACACGTTGCAGCCTGAAGATTTATGCATGTGTTGTTTTTTTGTTTTGTTACTTTTTCACTTTTCTGAAAATATTGACAAAGTTTCAAATTATATTGTGAAATATCCAAACTGATCTCATGAGGAAACTTAACGATTCCTCTTGTAATTGGTTTTGTCAGTTTAGTGGCTAATTCTTACGAATTCGTATGTGAATTCGAGTGCAGTCTTACAAAAATGTGAGATTTTAAAAAGGAGGTGTGGCACCCAACCCCGCCCCTAAATCCAGCCGTCATTAAGGGATACACAAAACAAATTAAATTGTACAAATCATACAAATTCATGCGCATTAGCCACTAAATGCCATGAGATTGTGTTGGAAATATCTGATATTCCAGTTTATTCCAGTTTGAAACATGTATTTCGTCATTTAAAGGGCACCTATGATGAAAATCATCTTTTGTAAGCTGTTTGGACAGAACTGTGTGCAGGTATAGTGTCCACAGTCATATTGGAGTGATATGAAGTCGATAAGTCTCTTTTTTAAATTTCCTGACGTGAAAATAGGATCCAAATACCTCCCATTTTGAGGCCCATCACAAGGTGACATAGGAGTGCGGTTTCCCCGCCCACCAAATTGATTGACAGCCACGTATTAACATGTCTCTGTAGTAATGTGCATAATCATAACAACAAGACAGGACATGCACAAGGCAACTGGGATTAAAAGATCTGATCAGCTCTCTGTGATCATCAGTCATTATCAAATGTGATCAAGAATGAGTTTTACAAGTTAAAATACTTTAAAACAGTGCATCTGCGTAATGAATTGCAGCGATTTGACCTTTATCACCACAGCAGCGTGTCAGTACAATTATATAAGAAGACAATTCAATCCCGGTTTGTGGACGTTAAATCAGGTTTATTTTGTACATTAACATAACGGATATCCATACAGCAGTGGATATTAACGTGTATCCTGTCACATTTGCCATGCAAAAACAGTGCAAAGTTAAACGCACGTGCTGTGTGTGTCCACTGTGTGTGCGTGCTTAAACTTTGTAACGACATTCTGTGTGACTCGTTGCAGAAAGACTTAAATTAACTCTACAACAAATGCATCAAATAATCATTGGGAAAGTTCTTACTGTAGTATTTCTCACAAACATTACGAGAGATCTGTTTCCTTCATGTCTGTTACTGTGCTGTTTATCTGATGCAGCCGGAGGCAGAGATTGAGGCACACTCTGACAGGCATGTGGGAACGGTGGGCTGGGAGAACTAGCATTAAAGGCACAGGCAACAAAAACAGCTACATTTTGTTCAGAGCAGAAAACCCCAATATACTGAACGGTATAATAAATAATCTGATGGGTGTTTTGAGCTGTAACTTTACAGACACATACTGGAGACACAAAAGACTTCTCTTAAATCTTGAAAAAGGGGTAAAATAGGTGACCTTTAAACTGTTTAAAAATGATCATATTAGTTGATCTATTATAGGCGCCACCATGTTAGTCTGCACTGCAGGAGAGAGATTAGATCTGCTGGGTTTACAACATGTTATTTCATCATCTTCTCCTGAAATACATAAAAGCAATTTGCTCTACAACTATAAAATGAATATAAGTATTTCACTTATATTATGGTTACCACATCTTAATACATTATTCAGAGTAATGCTTTTCAAAGCAATTGACATATTGTTGTCCTCAAACTGCTCATCTGTGTACAGTAATAGTTTCTTACACATCTAATCCAAAACCTTGGTTTTGGTTTAATGTTTATCTGTTGTAGGCTGTGAAATAACTTATTCAGCATAGTGATATGTAACTAATCCGGTCAAGAGCTGCCTGGAACTATACTTTAGCTCTGCATTTCCCTAATAATAATTGACACACATTATTTTAAATTACAAAGCTTGCTATTAATAAATTATTAATATGCATATTTAAAATAAACTCCTAATTTGCAGCTTATTAGTTATTCAGGTAGTAATCGGTTTAGGTACTGGGTACAAAAAGGGATGTAGAATAATATAATGCAGAACATGTACTTTATAGGTACAAATAATCAGCCAATATCTTAATAATAGGTAGTTAATGAGCCACTAGTTAATAATGAGAATTGGTCCTTAAACTCAACTAAAATAATTGTGTGGTTTAGACTGTTATCCATTCCGATTCAAGCATTCCTCAGCCCTGTAATATAAATAAACAACATTCACTTTAGACTGATTTTATATTTGATAAATCCTAATGTGAACTGATATTTCCCTACTTGTACTTTTTATAGCCCTACCATGTACGCAATCTCTTATTTAGAAATGCTGTTTGAAGCAAGCATCCAGCACAGTATTACTGTTGCACTGGGTCCTTTATACAGCACAAGGCATCTGAGGCATATAAGCATTGGCTGTTTTCTTTATGGAGTCACAAATAGCTGGCTCGCAGTATCATATTTGCCTTTCAAATATAGGCCAATCCATGGCGACCTCACTACAGTCATTAGTCTGCTGGCACCCAGCAATCAATGAGAGGAATGCTATACATGTGCCGCTCTTATTCAAAGTACATGAGTCTCTGGAATGTATTTTATACATTATGGATATGTCATAAAACATGGCCTAACTATAAGAACTCTTTATGTAAAGGGTAGGAATGGGAATGTAGAATTTTTTATATCTTTGCATCTTCACCTTATGTACAGATTTGACTAAAGTTAAAATAGAAACATATTTCCTGCCGTGGCGCCAGGGTCAGCTGTTTTTCCTGATACATTCAAAGCCATGCTAAAATAATCTCCGGATAGTAACAGGAGTATCATAGGGTTTGCTAATTCCGGATGGGACTGAATTAAATATAACAGAACACCTGCTTTAGCAATCCAGAGGGTGTAGTGTAGGTATTAGGTAAAGCATCGTTCCTGCAGAAATGCATGAGCTCAGCATGTGCTTTAATGTACCATAAGGAGTCAATATTACACCGGACTGAATGGAAATTGGTAATATGTTACTGTAGGACTGGTTAGATGTTTTTTGCTTTTCATTTTTTTCTCACTTGGATTGGGTGTTAGGTGGTATTGATTTTAGCTTGACCTTTTAAAGATTTTGATGGGAGAGAACTGAATGAAATAGCGGCGTTCGAATCGGACGGTGGAGACTCAAATCCATCTTTGAAAACCTCACCTTAAATTTGTAAAACCTTCCCTTCAGAATTGTAAACTTCGAGAGCATCTAGGCTGTACGCTATAAACCATCCCAGAGATACCCGAGTCAGTCTATTCTTACATTTCCAATCTGACACATTGATTGAAACTAAACACTTCTGTGTCCACCAGCCTCTGTGCTTGCAGGATAATGCACTGTAATGGAAAGGAAATGAGTGTGCCATCCAGTGCCAGTCAAACATTTACCTGAGCAATTTGTAACCTTGTATAGTTCTTTGCTCATATATATAGAGTGCTCAGCATATATGAGTACACTTCCCACAAATCTCTCATTTAAATTAATAATAATAATAATAATAATAATAATAATAATAATAATGCTTTACGTAATAATGCTTTACTTGAGTCAGTACGCAAGCCAAATCTGGAGCTAATCTGAATAATTAATGTTAATGGTCCAACAATTAGTAACAGGGAAAGATAGAGAAATAAAAAAATTATGTGGAAATAATAAATGCTAATTTTAAATAGAGCAAAAATCAAGAAAAACTAAAATTCTATAAAATTTTGTTGATATTTTGTGATATTTTGTAGTTTGCATTTTTTTGGTATTATCTTCCTGTTTAAAAAAGATGTTTGGTGACAAACGTATTATTTAACAAATTTATCCATTTAATAAATGCATATATTACAGAAATATTTCAAAACAAGTAAAAATAGAAGCGACAAATAAAAAATGCAATACATAATATAATGACTTTTATTATGTATTGTATTTTTTATTCGTTGTTTCTAGATTTGTTTTGATATATATATATATATATATATATATATATATATATATATATATATATATATATATATATATATATATATATATATATACAGCATTCGTGCAGCCTCTTCCCCCTTCACTCTTGTATATTACTCACATACAGCGATAAGCAGGGGACTCTCTACAGTTTGACAAATATTGCTGCTGTTGGATGACATAATGTACTTTTGAGGCTTTTTTAGTCGAGAATGTAGTTGTTTAGATTACAACTATGCAGTTTATTTATAAGGATAGTGTCTATTTTTAAATATTTATAATTTCTGAGACAGTTGACGATGGCAAAGACGGTTGACGATGTTCATCAACAAGATGGCGAAAAAGACAGCATAATTAACCCTAAGAGAAAAACAGTGTAATTTAAAACTACATCTGATCAAATCATTAAACAGGTAAATGACTTTCTAAGTCGATCTCTCCTTTTGCTGTATTTATACCATAGTAACATTGTGATCTCCTAATTACAACAGAGAAATACTGGGAAATCTCTGTAGACTGGTGGCATTTCATGCCGTTCAACCTTATAATCTTAAAATGTCAGCAAAATCACTTGGTTTGTCATCATTTTAGACATTATGCTAGAGAATCATTCAAATACTAGCTCTAAAGTGATGTTGGTGAAGCAGCAACGATTTCTGCTGTTCTGACGTCAGCTGTAGATGTGAATTAATGGTGGAAGAAAGTAGTTCCTCATACAAAACGATTTTTAGACTCTCCGTGTTTAATTTTCTTTTTATACCCACGATTATGCCGTCAAACTGTTGTATAAATATTCGTTGCAGTGCGATGTGGCTGTATATCGTCACTGATGCTACAGAACTACGTATGGCTGCATTTCATCTTTAAAACGAATGCTATGGGGCGGTATGACGCCGTTCCATTTCGCGCCTCACAGCTGACAGTTTATCTCTGCATAGATGGCTTTCCCGGTGTTACCAGTTTGTCTGGTAGCTCGACATGTATGTTGGCGGACTTGAGATACAGAGAGGAGTTGACCGCAGCAAGAACAGTGAAGAATAGTTCCAGAAAGCAGGTATGACAAATACAAAAGCTAAAAAATTAAATATACAAGTAAATAACCAGGTGAGAATGTAGTAAAATCTTAAAACGTGGTAAAAGCTAGGGGGCTTTTCTTTTTCTGCATTGCTTTTTAAAACATTGCGGTTGGGTTCAGGAAAGGGGGTGGCTGCTGGTCAGTCTGTGTTTTTTAAAACACTATTGGTTGGGTTTAGGGAAGGGGGAGGGTGGGGGTAATTGGTTGGTTGGTCTGTCAGTAAGTCCGTCAGTCGACAGCGGCCTCTGGTGGATTTTCATGAGAACAGCAGGCGCGAATGGCACTCTCGAGAGAAATTTGAGATTTGAAAAAGCATACACAACGGCCTTTGGTGGATTCATGAAAACAAAAACTGCAAAAAAAACGTAGCTCTTGGGATGTATTTGGTACTCTCCAGAAATGTATATACTGTAGTGGTACATAATCAGAATGAGCCTGGGTTGGATTTATCATATAAAAAATCACCCACTTTAATTATGTTCTGTTTTTGTTTTCATGTAAATCTCTGCAGAAATCTGTTTTGACAAATGAGACACATTCAAACTGATAAACTGATGTATGTGCAATTGAATAGAAAATTAAATGGAAAGAAAATGAAAAGTTTTAACGGCAACCTTGTTGTGTTCACTCAGTGATTCATTCTTTAATCCATCTATCTATGATTGCTGGCACAGATTCAGGCTCACTGAAAATCAGCCAACGGAAATGTTTAATTGTGTTTGCGTACCTGAATTCTTCATGACCTGAAGGCACAGCTGTTGTGTCAAATGCACACATACTCTCCTGTCACCGCAAATGCATTTGCCCCATTATGACTGCCATGCGTGTGCAGTCAGGTTGGTGTTTAGCATCCACAAACACAGCAAGAAGGTAAAAGAAAAGGTCCCGCAATCATTTTAAACCTCCAGGGAGAACTGTAGTAAGAAAAAAATATATATATTTCCAGCGAATTCTTTAGCAGAAAATTCACTAGCTCTCTCTGAACACCTACTCAGTTATTTATGAAATTTGCTATACAAACTCTTTCAGGGCAAACAGCAGAAATATAGGAGTACATGGAACTTTTCTGAGGCAGAAGTTCAGACGCTTTGTGTATAAATATTTGATATTTACACAACGTATTTACACAATGATTACACAACGTCATGTGAAAAGTACTGTATGTGTTATTTGTAATTTCACAGTAAAAACCAGACTGTAGCAAATATGGAGCCAGATCAGTCTCAAAAATAATACATTTACAAAATGAAATTCATACATGCACAGCACAGTGCATATTTACAAAATCCAATTTGTAAATTTGTAAACACAATTCCTGAATTCACAAGTAAAAATCATAATCATTTTCACCAAACGAACTAGATTGGCATATTTATGAATCATGTTTTGAATTTACGAATTGGATTTGTGTGTTTTCGACTTGTGTTTTGAATTTATGAATTGGATTAATGTGTTTATGAATCATGTTTTGAATTTATGAATTGGATTTGTGTATTTTTGAAACGTGTTTTGTATTTAAGAGTGGGATTTGTGTGTTTATGAATCGTGTTTTGAATTTATGAATTGTATTTGTGTGTTTTCGAATCATGTTTTGAATTTATTAATTGGAATATGTATTTCTGAATCGTGTTTTGTATTTAGGAGTTGGATTTGTGTGTTTATGAATTGTGTTTTGAATTTACGAATTGGATTTGTGTATTTTTGAATTGTGATTTGAATTTACTAATTTAATATGTGTTTTCGAATCATGTATTAAATTTATGAATTGGATTTGAGTGTTTTCGAATCGTGTTTTGATTTTACGAATTGAATTTGTGTGTTTATGAATCGTGTTTTGGATTTAAGAATTAAATTTATGTGTTTATGAATAGTGTTTTGAATTTACAAATTGAATTTGTGTATTTTCGAATTGTGTTTTGAATTTGCGAATTGGATTTGTGTGTTTATAAAAGGTGTTTAGAATTTATTAATTAGATTTGGGTATTTTCGAATCGTGTTTTGAATTTGCGAATTGGATTTGTGTTTATGAATCATGTTTTGAATTTATAAATTGGATTTGTGTATTTGCGAATCATGTTTTGAATTTACAAATTAGATTTTGTAAATGTGAATTGTGTTGTAGATCTATGAATTATATTTTGTAAATGTATTATTTTTTAGACTGATCTGGCTCCATACTAAATGCTTCTGTAATTACCCCTTATCAGTCAAAGAAAAGGGGGGTAACATTAACTTGAAGAAAATGAAACACACATGAGCAAACACATAATGTAAATGGGTTAGGGACAAAATACCGTGAAAAACTGTGGACAGCATAGTTCATTGGTCTATTTAAGGCTATGGAATTAACCGAATGTTTGCTTTTTCTCAGTAGATAGTACTTTAATTTCATCTGTGTGCAGTTAATATGCAGTGTGCAAACTGCTTTGACTAACATGGTTCTTAGGCATGCTGGGCTGTGATTCCTACAATTTATCAGTTGGTAGTGTTGGTAACTGACTTCAAACTCAAGCTGTGCGTATCATCTTTTATTCATTGAACTCACAGATTCCAACCTCTCATATGCAGACAGAATGAGAGGGAAGATGTTTCTTGCCACAAATGGTGAGAGAACTGGTCAGCTCAATGATAATGTTTGGACTGGTTGATAAGTACAGTAGTTTGCTCTATGTTGAAATGGCAGGCAAAGCATCTCTCAAAAAAAGGTATTGTTTTTATAAGCAGCTGTTTTAGATGAGCTTAGTTTTTGCTGTCTTGTTCACTTTTGTTAGCATTTTAATTAATTAATTCATTAATTCATTCATTCATTCATTCATTCATTCATTTATTCATTTATTTATTTACTTATGTATTTACTCGATTGCTTATTTGTTTGTTTGCTTTTGATTGGTGTGATGCATTACCTCAAAAAGGATCGATTTTAAACAAGTTATAGATTGTCTTTAAACAGTTATTTATTTATTAATTCATTCATTAATCCATTCATCCATCCATCCATCCATCCATCTATCCATTCATTCATTCATTCATTCATTCATTCATTCATTCATTCATTCATTCATTCATTCATTTACTTACTCACTTACTTATATACTTATTTGTTTATTTGTTTGTTTGATTGCTTTTGATTGGTGTGATGCATTACCCAAAAAGGGATTGTCTTTAAAAACTAGTTCTTGTTGTTTTGTTGTGTATACTTTTACTTTTAGCATTGACTTTCATTTTGTTTGTTTTTGCTTTATTCACTTTGATTTGCTTTTGTTTACTTTTTTGTTTGGTTTGTTATTGTTTTGGTCACATTGGTTTATTTGTTTCATTTTGGTTGCCTCATGTTGTTTGCATTCATTAATTTTGCTTTATTCACTTTTGTTTTATCTGGTTGAGTACTTTGTTCTCTAAACGCTTGTCTTGTTTTTTTATTTGGTTTTGTTTGCTTTTTTGTTCACTTTTGCTTTGCACTCTTTGTTGTTTTGTTTGTGTTTTTGTATTTTCGTTGTTTTGCGTTTATTTTTTTTTCTTTGTTCTGTTTGTATTTTGTTCTCTTTTGTAAGTTCACTTTGTTTTGTTAACGTTTGTTTGTTCTTTTTGTGTGATTTGTTTATTTATGCTCTCAAATTTGTTTACATTTGTTTTGTTTGATTTGTTTTTCCATTTTTGGTTCAGTTTTTTGTATTTGCTTTTTAACTTTATGCTTTTATTTTTTCTCTTTATTTAAATGTTTTGCTTTTTGCTTTGTTTTTGTTCATTTTTGTTTGTTTACATTGTTTTTGATAAATGTGTTTTTTGTTTTATTTGTTTGCACAGTTCAGGTTTGTTTGCATTTGTTCATTTTTGTTTGTTTATGTTGTTTTTGATAAATTGTAATTTTTGTTTTGTTTGTTTGGACAGTTCAGTTTTTGCATTTGTCCATTTTGTTAGTTTATATTGTTTTTGATAAATGTTTTTTGTTTTGTTTGTTTGTAAAGTTCAGTTTTGTTTGCATTTGTTGACTTTTGTTTGCTTGCCTTTTGTTTTGTTTTTGAGCAAAGAACCCCTCAAATGTGTTGCAGACTCATGTTAGACAGCCTATAAGATATTATTATTAGCACAGATTCTGCTGTATATACATTTTACGCATGATGGCTTTGCCTCTAGGAGAGCTCCTCATTAACAACCTATTCTTGTCAGCATTCTCTCGTGCAAGTTATATTTCAGCCGTGAAAAAGTGAGTTGTACCAATGACCTGCAATACCCTTTTTAATCCCAAACATATGCTTATAATCCTCTTAGTACAGGCCTTTTTTGTCAAATGTCTAGCTCCACTTCCAGACCTTCCATGAAATCTGCAGGGAGTAGAGATCGCTTCATTGCAGTCGTCCTCCAAGTTTGACATCCATCTGTCTCCAGCTCTCCAGCCCTCGGTGGGGTTTGGCTCAGCCACAGACCCCTTGAGTCTTGCTCAAAGAGTTCTTGTGATTGACTGCAGTTTTTTTTCTTCGGAGGAAGCCTGCTTGTGGCCTGCTTTCTCTGATAGGCTCCTGCTGACCTTTAAAGCTGTCAAAGCACTGGGCAATTTGTAATCCATACATCCTTATTTTTCACCCCATGGCCCAATTTTGGCCTGGCCTGTCCTCAGGTGCTCCGTTAGGTGGTAATGCATACAATTTGTAGTATCACAGTTTGCACAGGCTAGTCTGGCAAAGATGAAAGATCTCAAATGTGGTTACAGTGTCATTTATATACAAACACGAAATGCAAGTAACACTTATGACTTCAGAAAACATCCTGTTTCAGAAAGTATTGATTGGTACAAGTGCGAATATGATTTTGTTTTGATTCACAAAAATGCCAGTATGTCTGAAGAAAGGTTGGTTAGAAGTAGATCAATACATACAGTGCTTATTGTTCTTGAGCAGAGCGCTGTTTACATAGACTAGTGCATTTTAGTCGATAGTCTGGGGCAGCAGAGGTCCCCAGCAGAGTGTTTGTCAAGTCTTTTGTTTTCATTTAAAAAATTTTTGTGTAACACATGAATAAACAGTTCAGGGTGGAGGGGAAGTAGGAGAGTCTATAAAGCTGATTTAAAAAGTGCTGCTTGCAAACACTTTTTAAACACATTTTAAGAGCTTTCTCATTTATTATTATTTGCAAATATTTTTTTCTGCCATTGGCAGATCCAGGATTTAGGACCCAGTTCCTAATATGCAGTGTGTGAATTATACATTGACAATCGTAGGGGTCAACTTTTTCATTAATGTTCAAATGTATGTATTTATTTAAATTACATCTAATTTATTAATACAAATTTTCAGTATATTGCGGGATAGGCTATTTATTGTATTCTAATCTGATTAGCTATTTCGGCTTATTCTAGGTTAAACTATACAAACTATGCATGTAATTTGACCTTACTTTTAAGCTATATGGAGAAACAAACAAAAATTTCATGAGAAAACAGTCTTGTGAACTTTTTTATGGTGTCTATCTGTGCTTTTTCTCGCATAGTGTACACATAGGGCCTTATCATACACCCGGCGCAAAAAGGCGCAAGACGTGTTTGCCGCGATGTGTTGCAATTTTCAGACCAGTGCAACCCTAATTTTCCCGTTTTCCGCCATGTTGTTTAAATAGCAAATCCGTTTGGACTCATGGGTGTTTTGTATTTTGAGGAACTAAAATAGACTGTGCAATAGACTAGCTGAAAGCAGGTCTAAAGTCCAGCTCAGAGTGCGTTAGTTTTGCGCCTCGCTTACACATTGCTTAAAACATGCAGGATGTACAGCAATACACAAATATGTTTACAAATGAAAAATAATTGAAGGATTATAATATTACAAAAAAATTTATTTTCTACATAAATATAAAAACCACTGCCTCTATAGTCTGATTTAATTTTAATATATCAATTCAACTGCTCCATAACTCAATAACAGTAAAAAAAAATTGTTACATCATAATACAACATGTATTAATAATTTTTTGTTCACTGTTAAAACAAAATAATATTGCTGCTTTATTATTTCAGTTATAATTAATTTGTAATTTGCAAGTCATTTCAAATTACATTAAAATATCAAATATGTGATCATAAAGAGACAATCCCTAAACATTTGAATGGTAAGGTAGATGTAATTTATTTTTTAAATAACATTTATATTTATAGGAAGAAAAAACTGAGCACGATAAGAGTGACTGAACTCCCCTGCTTATGAATATGTTAGATCAACTATCCAGCGTAAAGATGTTAAAAATTAACAAAAGAAACACTGCCTGCATTCCTCAGGGTCAGAAGCAACACACTTAAAGTGGTTCCTTTCTCCTGGCAAAACTCCTGCATTGTTTGACAGAAACTGACCTAAGAACGGGTTTTTTACACAAAGGCTTTTTTTTTGTAAATAATTCACCATCACTCTTTCTTGATCTAAAGGAATGTCTTCACCTGAACCGTCTAGAGAGCGTTTTTGTTTACACAGGTAGAGCACAGGTGAACAGATTTACCTGGCGAGAGTGCAGTGGTGTTGTTTTCCCTGTAGTCTTTCAAGGTTTTTAGCATTAATTATGCAACATGGTGTGTTGAGCGTAAGTGCTTGTTGAGGGGAAGTGAACTTTGGTGTTTTAAAAATGTCACAGTTGTACCCTGGATGGCGGAAATGCCACATAAGTTTTGTTGTTTGTATTCGGGATGTACACATAAGTCACAATTATGTAGAAATATTCTGTTAAAGAGGTCGTTCAGTACATGGGCATGATTCTGTCATCATTAATTCATCTTTTTTTGCTTTAAACAAAAGTCATTGGAACACAAAGGCTTTTTTACCTAAAGTTTTGAAACTTTCACAAAGACACCAGTAAATCCACATGAATCAAGTGGTTTAAATGGTTAGTTTACCCAAAAAAATCAAATTACCTCATCATTTTTTTTAAAACTCTATGAGTTCCTTTTTTTGTTGTTAAACATGAAATAAGATGTTTTGAAGAATGCTGGGAGCTGGGTTCTGCTTCAGTAGTAACCAGCATTTTTCGCATCTGTCACATGAGCATGTTTGAGCCAATAAGAATTGTTTTTGCATATTACACATTGTTTATGTTGCTTATTAGGGATGTAACGATTCACAGTGAGCCGGTTGAAAATTGATTTAAATATAACACAATAATAAAAATAAAACATAAAGGGTAAATTACTGAATCCTTCCAGGGCTGGTCATGAAGGATTTGATCATGTTGCTTTTCTTGCTTGATTTCAACTTAACTTTCATTAAATCCTTTTTATTGCCACTTACTGTATGCCCTCATACACACCAACCATATCAGTGGCTTTATAATTCATCTTCCCTTCAGTCAAATTGAAAGCTGCTTTTTTCTGCAGTCATGTACAGTATCGTATCATTTAAATGCAGTCAACTGAAATGTCCACAGTACATCTGGCAGCTCTGTAAATTCTGAATAGCCTTTGAAATACTCTCTTAGTTAGGAGACCCCATCTATCCCTATTTTTCTGTAAAGATTGACACTAATGATGAAATCTTGCCATTTAATGAGAGTAATAAGTATAACTGTCGTGCGTTTACGGCTTCAGAACAGTTAAGCGGTAATTACTTTGCTCTAGAGGTTTTCAAGTCATTTACAAAAGGAAATTTCCTAGATGTAAGTGGGAATAGAGTGAATAAAAAAGACAGCCTTCTTTTACCTTCATAAAAACGAGTCTATGATATTTAAATCGCACATGGAGAAATATATTCAGATTACAATTTAGAGATGAAGGTGATAATCAGATATTCAGAAGGCTAATTATCCCATTTGCTTTTATAAATGTGTTTGTGCTGGCTTTTAAAATAACAGTGAGAGAATAAAATCCACCCTGGGGCATTTCAATTAGTTTTGATAGGAAAAGGAAACTTAATTAGAACATGCTATGTACAGTAGCTGTATAATTTCTCCCTTCAACATTTCATTTATGGTGTTTTTTTTACTTGCTTTAATTTTCCTAAACAAGATGCGAGTGTTTGAGCATATCTGTGCAATGACAAATAGATTTAGACGTCCTTTTTGGCAACCTTTTAGTCTCACCGCTTGCCTTGCAAGAAATTTGCATATAATCATGCTTGGCTGGCATAAGAACGAAGTTGTGTAGAAGGCAATTGAAGTGAAGAGACTGAATATATTTGAATGTATTTGTAGCACAGATTTATTCAAAGAAACAGCAAACATAGTGCTGTCTTCAATACACCAACCTTTCCTGAAACATGTTGCCAGATGTCCCTCATGCATTTTACATCATCTTGTTAGTAAAGAGAGGGTCACTGGAGCTTTCTTCCACACATGTCCACCATGCGCAGAGATTGAGACCATGTTCTGTAACAGATCACTAATTAATCTATGTGTAGCTTTGCTGAATACTGTTTTTTTTTTGGATCACGTTGATCCACACTTTTGTGTTTATTAGCACCACATTCACAAGGTGTGGTGCTTTTTTATATTTACATAGATAAATATGTTGAAGCTACCACTAGAAGTAACTTGGGTCAAGTATCCATATGTATATACACTAGATATTGCATACGGACCCTGAGTATGCATCAATACGGCCGCCAGGACAAAAGTCATTCAACAGTACTTAGTCAAGACTAAAGCCAATCTGAAGATGCTGGACTTTTGTGCTGTGTACGGGTGTAATAATGAGCAAACAAAGGAAACAAAGCAAAAAGGCAGAACATTTCATAGGTAAGATTTAGTTTTTTATGTTTGTGTATGTTACAAACTTTTGTGCTCAACAAGTAATGTTATTGATGATAATATGGCCACTTACTGCACTTAATGCTGGTTTTGTTGAATAAAATCAGCAAACAATGTGAACGAAATATGACAACAAGATGCTGTGGTGCCAGAAACTTGAATTTTTGTTAGCTAAGTAACAGCTAGTTTTTAGTTTAAGTGACTTAAGGGTGCCTGATAACATAACAGTGCCTGCTCCTCAATTTGCATACTTTCCACACTAAATATTGAATATTACAAATGTTATAGTTTAGATCAGAAAGGTGGATGTGCACATTGAAAAGCAGGGCTATTGATGGTTCACATGAGTCGTTCATAGCGGTGATTAATTCACAAACAAATCGCTCTCTCTGTTAGAATTAGAAGTGAAAGCAGGAGAGGGGGTGTGTTTCAGGACATGGATTAGATCATGTTTAACAGGGAGGGAGGAAAATATGCATACAAACACATGCTCTTTGTCGTCAATGCCTGCGTGGTCACTTATCCATCGATATGGTGATTATAATTTTCGTAATTAAAAAAAAAAATAGCTGCATACCACCGGGAACACTCCTGATCATATAAGTGTATATGTGTATATATCTCTGGCTCCGGATGGCCAGTCCTTTACTGCACCTGGCGGCTCTACTGACACATTCCTTCCAATAGACAACAACAGCGTAGGCGACATCTAATATAAATATCTGTGGTATATCCATCATTGTTGTTCAAAGTAAATAAAAGATCATGCTTAATGATCTTAGTTTTAATATAAAAAATTTGTAAAAATCAACAACTTTCTTTTTACTTTATCAAAAACGTACCAAACCATGACACCAACATATCATATCAAACTGAACCATGCATTTTGTGAACCCCTACACCATCTAAAGGTCTTTAAACAGCAATGAGCATACATTATACAAATGTGAACAATCAATTGTATGTGCATTTGTGCATGAGTCTGATAGTTTGTTATCCAAGAAAATGACGTTTAAACATCAACATCAATGGAAAAAAACATTTACTGTATAAATTCTTTATGTACATGAGAAAAGTACATGATTTACTATCAACAGGTGTGGGATCGGTTAACTGGACAAACCAGTAGATCAATCTCATCTTAAATATTGTTCACTGTTAAAAAATCCTGGTTGCCTTAAATATTTAAGCTGAATCAAATTAACTTTATGAGTCAATTGAACTTATGTTATGTTAAACTGACTTAAAACAGCTTGTGTAACTTATAAAATTAAGTTAGAACATGATTAACTTAGTTTAATATGTTTTTGTAAATGAATTGATAAAGATACGCTGTCATAACTAATTATAATGTTTTACAGGGTTGTGATAATTCTGAAAACACTTGAGCTAAGTCCATCATGCAAAAATAGTTTATATAATTACATCCTACACTGTAAAAAAATTGACTGCCTTAAATATTTTGTTGATCAGCTTTTCTTGTCACCTAAACTTACACCAATTTAGCTGACAAAAAAATTAAGTTAAACTTTGTACAACTTAAAAGAATTTGTTGAAAGCTGATTAATTTATTAATATAAGTTAAAGCAACATAAAAATATCTGTTGTTTTGATTTTTTGTCATTACATTTTTTTTTACTGTGTAGTCTTATCCAAACCTCAGCCACCTGCACCAAACACAAGATGACAGAATTTATAATTGTGTGTATGAAAAATAGCTCAAGTGGTTTCCCAGCTTACATTAATGTAAAGAAAATGTTCCATGGATTGACAATTTTATTATCTTGAACACATTGAGCACAGATTGTACTTTATTCAAATATTTTATGCAAATTTTTAATTTTATGCAGAAATAAACTTGCAACTTTGATTAAAAACAGCTTCCAAATAAAAGTATACTTGATTCAAAATGTGCTTCTTCAAGACTGATCTTCACTCACTCACTATCTTGTGGCTTAGTCCCTGATTTATAAGAGGTCACCACAGCGGAATGAACCACCAATTACTCTGGCAAAAGTTTTATGCTGTGGATACCCTACCAGCCACAACCCAGCACCGGAAAGGCTGTTTTTAAGATCTCTCATTCTGTGGGTCAGGTTGCTATGGCTGTAATTGTGTCCGTCATCCCCTGCTCTGCTCTAGTGAACTCAATTGGCTAAGGACACGATTTAGCACACTCTCTAATTGAATTAGTCTGCGCAATGGTTCGGTTCTGGCTGATATCTCACTGTCTAAATCAAGGCCAGCTCTATTTGGACTCAATTACCTTCCGCTTGCTTGGCTACCAGACTTTAGTTTACAGAAAGGAAACAGGAACATTTACACTTGAGTTTTCGAATTTAAGCTATCAACTTAAACAGCGAATATAGTTGTTTTTAAACTCAACTTTAATAGCCACCACGGTTATTGCTTATTCAGTATGGAGTCATTTGATACTTCAGAATGACACAGACACAGAAGATAAATAGTTTTCTTCTCCATAGACAGTCTTTAATCATCCAGTGCACACAAGAGACCGTTTGTCTGTGGCTAATGGTGTGTATCTGAACTTCACCTGAGTGGCCCACCAAATATGTCCCATTACTTCCCTGGCAGATTCATCAAATTTGTCCTGTCACACAAACCCTTGTGTTTTCTGGAGATTGCGCAGGTACATCTTACCCACAGTGTGCTCCTGTTAGCCAAACATGTCAACTGGACCAGATCCAGACCTAGTTTTAGCTTCACCAACACATGTCCTTATTTGTCGATTCTTCTCATAAGTAATTTGAAGCTGGACCGGGTCTCATTCAAGCTTACTGTGTGTTTCAGGTAACACAATACATCAAGCAAATAGCTTTTTTGACAAGGATAATCACTCTGGCTTTATTTTGGGGAAAAAAATGTAAATGCCTGTAAAACGACCTTGTTAGTGTTTAGTAATCTGTAGTTTTAAGGACAAACGTACCTGAATTTGGTAAAACATTTTTTGTACCATTTGTATACAAAATGCATTTGCTAAATGAATACATGTATATTTAAACTTAAAATAACAAGTTAAAATAAGTAAAGTTTATTTCTAAACTAATTTTGAGAGGATCACATGCTATCCCACATTAGCTATCATATGATTTACCAACCAGACGAATCCAAACATATAAATAAGCAGATTTCCTTACCTTAGTGGTCTTCGTCTTGAATCCCCCATCCGCCTATGCTCCTCCCCCTCTTTCCTAGATTTTCTAGTGGTTAGCACTATTGTCTCACAGCAAGAAGGTCGCTGGTTTGAGTCCTGGCAAGAGCAGTTGGTGTTTCTGTGCGGAGTTTACTTGTTCTCTCTGTGTTTGCATTTCCTCCCACAGTCCAAAGACATACTATATATATAACACTATAAGTGAATTGAAGAAACCAAATTGCCACAGTATATGACTGTTTTAGCACTAGGCATTCACAGCATAAACATATGCTGGTAAAGTTGGTAGTTCATTCCGCTTTGGGAACCCCTAATAATCAAGGAATATGCCGAATAAATTAATTTGGGGAGCTTTCAAGTGCTACCTAAACTCAGACACCCCTCTCTCCTAATGAAACAGGAGGGAGCTCCGCGCTCAAGTATCTTCTGAGCTCAATCATCTTATTATCAATCATCAGCTGAGTGTGAAGTCATGAATACAGGGCAGGGCTGTCCATAGGGAGCACCGGGACATTTCCTGGTGGCCTGGCGTTCAATCTGGCCTGCCGCGCACATACCCCCCCATTAACTTTCTAGATCGGATCAGATGTGGCCTGACTATCTGTCACTTTGGCCCGTGGAAAATGCTTTCCCAGTCGACCCCTGCATGTATATATACTGTATTTATAAATGGGATGGCATGGTGGCTGAGTGCTTAGCGTGATTGCCTCACAGCAAGAAGGTCACTAGTTCGAGTCCAGGCTGGTTTGCATGTTCTGAGGGTTCCTAGAGTAATTGGCAGTTCATTCCACTGTGGCGACTCCTAATAAAGCAGGAAATAAGCTGAAGGACAGGGAGTGAGTGATATAATTATAAACATGTAATAGTTAATGAAATGTTTATGTTGACATAAAACAGTATAACTTGTTTAAACATTGATTTTAACACTGAAATGGCTAAAAAATAGTTATTAACTGAAAGAGTTATCATCATTAAATCAAAGTGATAAGCTCCGGAATTCTAGTTTATTTCAGTTATTTTTTATTATTTAATTTTATTTTTTAATTATTTTATTTAGTTTTATTGTTACCTATTTCAATTAGTTTCTTCTAACACATCTTGATAAAGATAATGTTTATTTCATTAATATTTATCACTGAAAATAATGAGTATATTGTACATGTAAAGTACTTCACTGTTAAAAAATACTGCTATCTAAAAATATTTAGCTTAATCAAATGAACTTTTCTAATCATCTCAACTTAATCAAACTGACTAAAAAACTTTATATCCAAAAAACTTGATTAACTAATTAAAATTAAAGTAACATAAAAGTTGTTGTCGAGACACTTATTGATTGTCATATAGTTTTTTAACAGTGTGGAATGAAACCATGGCAATGTGACAGTCACAATGTTACAGCAGAACATTCTGTCATTAAATAAGTTTTCAGCCAAGTCTTTATTTATTTCATATTTATTGTTTTTTGTCAAACTTGTTTAATCATGTGTTATTTATATTTTATTTATTTTCAGCTTTATGTCAACTACCAAAAACAGTAATAGTTTAGGTTTCAGTCAACCCAGGCTCATTCTGAGAACGTAGTCCCGGGGACGTTTCTGGAGACCGCGAGATATGTCCCGGGAGGTACGTATTTTTGCAGTTTTTGTTTTCGCGAATCCGCGAGAGGCCGCTGTGCGCGCTTTCTCCCGCGCCGTCCTCGCGTAAACCCGCTAGAGGCCGCTGTCGAACGACCTTCAGCCTGTCTGCCTGGACGACAGAATGATTGACCGTGCGACCGGCCAATCGGCTGACCCACCCTCCTCCTCCGTCCCTAAACCCAACCGTTGACGATTCACAAAAGCCGTCCAGAAAAAGAAAAGCCCTCGTCTGATTTTTACCACATTTTCAGATTTTGAGTACATCCTCACCCTGTGACGAACCTGTTCGCTTCATTTTTTGGATTTTGTTTTCTTACCTGATTTCTGGAACCGCTCTTCCCCGGACTCGAACCCGGTCGTCGTCGTGGTCAGCCCCTCCCTGCGCCTCGAGACCGCCAAAGTACACGAAGAGCTAACCGGACAAACTGGTTGCAGCGGGAAAGCCCTCCACACGGAGGCGAGCGGCCGGCCGGCAAGCGCCGAAAGGAACGGCGTCACACCGCCCCGCAGCGTTCGCTTAAAAAAATGAAATGCAGCCGGACGTACCCCCGGCTACGTATCTCGCGGTCTCCAGAAACGTCCCCGAGACTACGCTCTCAGAATGGTTTCAGTGCTGCTCCTAGAGGAAATATGTTGTGACAACTCATATTTAATTTACAGTCTTAAACGCCACAGCTAACAAATAGCCCAAATATATAATTTCATTAGCTGGATGTCAGTTATAATTTTATTACAAGCACACACTTTTGTGACCTAATTTGTTCAGCTGACAAAAAAGTCATTATCTTAAATGCATTGCTTGATCAAAAAATGCTTCAAAATCCTCTCTCAGTCATTACTGAAACCACTGATTAAAAATGCAGTACTTCAGGGCTTTGCTAACTCACATAACCCACAATGCAATACGAACATAATGTCAGTGAATAAGAAGCAGAAGCTTTGATTCTAGATGGAAAAGTCCTGAGGTATTACCACCTCAGGTGCAGAGTTTGTTGACTCAGGCTAATTAAAGTTTGCTGTGTTTTGACTGGTTTGATAAGATTATCATTTATGAAATGTCAGGGAAAAGCAGAGGATTTGTGTAAGAGTTTTTTTTTAATTAAGGTTAAGCTAAGAAACCACAGCACGCTTTTCCTATTTAATTTTGCAGTTCTTCTATCAACATCAGGCATTATCAATACAGTTTATACATCACAGTCATGGTAAATAATATAAAGGTATGGACTTAAAAGTTAATTCAAAACATGTTTTTAATTAGTAGCTTGTCAGATGCAATGATTACCTTCTTTTTGCATATAGAGAATAATAGGCAGATTATATATATTTTTTTAAATGTCTTGTTGGGACGCTGACAACTAAGGTACAGATCCATATGCAGATTTATTCAGAATGGTCAGGCGAGAAATGGTCAACACAGGGGCAAACAGATGTATACAGGCAAATCCAAAGTCGTGGTCATACAACAGGCGGATGGTCAAAAAGGCAGGGCAGGGCAAACATGTCGTAAAGTTTACTGTACAGTTAAACAAGACTCAGCCCTGATGTGTGTGTGTGTGTGCACTGTACAAATAGTCAGTTCATCAGCAGGACCCAGCCGTGTGTAATCAACCATATGAGGAACAGGTGCATGTGAGCGGTGCATGACTCGATGTGTAGTTCTTTAAAGTGGCAGATTTGTAGTTCTTCAGCGATCTGCACAGGCTGGATCACTGGTGACCATGACAGTTGTCATTTAGAGTTTTCTTGTAACTGTTTTTTCAGACATTTATATTTATTTTTAGACAACACAATACTAATACCATGCTCTAAATGACAATATTTTTATTTGAAATTTGAAAGAAGTATCATCAGACCTTTATATAATTAAATAAATAAAATCCCCAAGAAATCAAAACTAACCATATGATTTTGTTAGCTCACATTGCTAGTTCTGTGTTAAACAATTAATATGTGCATGTCATTAAGAAACAAAATTTTTATTTCAATCTTTAATTGAAAACTGATAACGCACTCCCTTTTTTTTCCAGTTAAAACATCAGAATACGTATATCTTAAGAATTGGGTATGGCTTACATATTTAATCACGCTTGCTTTGACAGCAAACAGAAATAGTGAGCAGGAGGAGTCTATTAGGTTGTAATAACTCTCCCCAAACCCTTTTCCCCATCTTTCTGAACGGAATGCCTTCTTTACTACATCCATTCAGTTTTCCTTTTCTAGGAACTGCAACACAATATGGAAGAAATAACGGTCGCAGCTTCCGGTTCATGGGGACTTTACCATTTAAATCAAAGCCCTACCTTGGAAATACTGAGAAATGAATGAATTTCATTATATTTAAACAGTTTTTGTTTTATTGTTATTTTTATTACCACAAATGATGTCATCGTTTACTCATTTCTTCAAAAGAAAATATATAAAAAAATGTTTTTAAAAAACTCATTGACTTCCAAAATAGCAATGGTCAATGGTTGTTTTTTCAATGATATAAAAATCTCAAAATATCTTATAAACTTATAATTTAGAACCACTTGAGTGTTTTTAGTGAGTTTTTTTGGGTGATCTATCCCTGTTAACGTATAGAAGGCTTTTTCTCGGACATACACTACCGGTCAAAAGTTTGGGGTCAGTAGGATTTTTAAAAATGTTTTAAAATAAGCTTCTCCTGCTCACCAAGGCTGCATTTATTTCATCAGAAATACAGAACAAATTGTGAAATTGTGAAATGTTATTGCACTAAAAAAAAAACTGTTCAAAAGTAATTTATAATTTAATTGAATCATTTATTCCAGTGATTTTAAAGATGAATTTTCAGCTTCATTACTCCAGTCTTTAGAGTCACATGATCCTTCAGAATTCACTTTAATATTTATTATTATTATTATTATTATTATTATTATTATTATTATTATTATTATTATTATTATTATTATTATTATTATTATTATTATTATTATTATTATTAATAGTAATAAGATCAATAATGACTGGAGTAATAATTTCATTTGAAATGTAAACTTTTAATGATTGTTTAACTATTTAACGATTTCTTTACATTTAATAAATGCCACCTTGATGAACAGAATAATTTTCTTAAAAAAAAACATAAAAATAAAAACTGACCCCAAACTTTTGACCGGTTGTGTATAAATTGATCCTTATGCAGAGTTACATTTTTACATTTTAGCTTAAGGTGTGACATCATGCATCAGAAATCATTTCACAACACTAAAAATTGAGACTCTAACGTGATTCTGGACCTCTCAAAACCACCGACTGTTTTCTGAGAATTTGAGTGTGCTCAGATCTCACCAAGACCATTCGGAGCCGCACAGGGGCCATTTGCCATTAAGACATCTGTGGCGAGCGTCACTTCAGAGGTTTGGTGCTGTGCTCAAACGAGCAACCCATCAACACTTGCTCAAAATGTCAGTTTGACATGCTGGCTCCTCAGGATAGCTGTCACTGAGTGTGATTCATAATGCAGCTGTACAGAATTTATGATCAGAAAGAGCATATTTAAGTTTTGTGTGCATATATCTGTTACATACATTTTTAGATAGACTTACAATAATGACGTAACGCACTGCCTGATGGATTTGACAGACTTTGATTTAATAACACAGTTTAATTATTTTTTTTAATGAGTTTAAGAACATAAAATCAGACATTGATGGCACATGGTTAAACTCACTGTAGTGATTTTGATTGAATTGTTTTTATTACGACATAAAAATAGACTACATTGCGTGCATCTCCTCGCAGTTGAAGCACTGCTTGTTAGATGATGAATATCAGTGAGCAGGAATTTATTTTTAGACTTATATGTTACCTTAAGATAAAACACGCGTTTTGAAGAGGTGATTTACTGATGCTTTATGGCTGCTATATTGAGTCTGCAGACGGAGGTCATAATCACTAACACTACAAAGTGCAAAACAGCATGTAATATTTGAATAATGTAACTTTGAAGCAGATACTATATTTACAAGCAGCTCATTATGATGCAGAATAATAGAGAGCATGCCATGTTCACATTGGACAGTCCATTTGTGGTGTTTTTTTATGCTTATGTGGAAGTATAGGCTATTTTTACAATTTGATCCAAGATGAAGCAAATACAGTACATGTGTGTGAGAATTTCTCCCATTATTATGAAGATTCAATGCATAGGAGGTTCAATTTATGTGCAATCCCGCATTAAAAAAATATATTATATTTAAGTAAGGTGCTACAGGTGTCCTAGAGTATGTCCTGGCACCAACTCTGCATTGGTTCCCAACCAATTATCATTTGCCGTCACATGCAGGATGTCTATTACAGGGTGGAACTTTCAACCTACAAGAGTGTAAACAAACAATGTACCTTGTCTCTTTGGCCATATGAGATAAAACACCCATTATCATTTATAAATCATCAGACCACATCAAAATCTGGCTGATATCATCATGAAGCCTGAAGCAAGCATATAAGTGAAGAGACTACATCGCAGAACATTTCTCAAATAAGTTTACATTGGGCATAGTGTGTTATGAACTACTCTGAGCAGCAACTGACGAATGAATGCAAAGTTGCAGTGAAAATCCATTTTTAAAAATAGCTGTGTCATATTTTATGATTTAACTGGATCACGAATGGTGTCATATTTGTTGTGTGTACTAGGTAAGACTGACATACACTCCAGTAAGTTGACATCTGAATGAATAAACACAAATTTTTACTGTCATACAATGGTGACTGCTTTTTACACACATAGACTTGTTCTTATATCCAGGTAGGGACTCTCATAGACGTAATGTTGTTTCTGCTATACAAACCGTATATTCTATCCCTCGACCCCTAAACCCAACCCTCACGGAAAACAATCTGCATTTTTACATTTTCAAAATACCTCATTTTGTGTTATCGATAAGCATGTTTACTCATAGGGACCGCAATTTTGCTCCCCACAATGACACAAGTTCCCATGTGTTTCTAGGCATGGGATGATAACCGGTTTCAAGGTTTACCATGGTTTGGAAAAGTCAAGTTTTTAAAACCTCAAAAATTTTTTGTTATACCGTTCCTAAGGTATATGTATGTTTTTTTTTGTTTGTTTTTTTAAGAGTTTCTGTGTTATTGAAACTAATAAAGACAGCAAAAGTCAAGGATCTATTTTAATTGTTTAGCCTGACATGTTTACTGTTCCAAATTATTAGTGGGGTTTGCCTTTATTCTCCATACTTATTCTTCTTCCTTCTTCTTCCATGCGTTTTTTTGGGCGTGCAACTAGTCCCACAGTTTTTGCCCCAGATCCAAAATGTGATCCAAAATCGTGCGGTTTTCTGAGTAAGACCATATCCCACATGGGGGTATAAATTGTACCCCTGAGGTGCTAGGACGTCCCAAAGTTTCCCATTGACTTTACATGGGCCATTAAAATCCATTCATCCCAGTGACTCCCATCATAAATGTCACACATCAATAGCATTACATAGGTGTGTCGTACAGACATAGGGGTGGGCTCATTTGACTCAGGCAACTAATCAGGGTCTCAATATGATAATGAAGCTTTCAAGCCACGCCCCAAACTGATCCCATAGACTGCCATTATAATAGGCCCAGATCAAGCTTGTTGTTAATATTATGCTAACACAATTAGCATCATGCTAGCTAGCTACCTGATAATCATGTTAGCATCATGCTAGCAACTTGATTAGCATGATGTTAACATAATGCTAACACAATTAGCATATTTTACCCCAGCGTATTGCCATGGCAAACCCCACTCACATTTTCATTTTGGAAATGTACAATTCTAGTTATAAATATTTCCTAAAATAAAATATACTGTATTTTGTTTAATAGGGGAAAAAGTTGTTGTTTTTTTACCCAGAACTTTTTTTTAGAGCACTAATCACAATACTGTGATACCGGGATATTTTTATCAAAGGTTATCATACTGTCAGAAACTTATACCGGCCCATGTCTAGTGTTGATCATCAAATTTATGTTAGTCAAAGCAGCACAGTGTTTGATTCAGAAGATTTTTTAAATTATTATTTTAAAAGCACTTTATTTGAGGACTAGTTCAAACTCTCAGAGTGTTTTCTGTCTATTTGTGTGTGCTCAGTAAAAAGGCTACATTGACTTTGAAAGTATAGGCTCTGCTCTGTTTTACCTATCTGTTCATCTGATACCCTTTTAAAGGAGTAGGTCCCTCAGGGAAGACTGTTAATACATCTTAAAATGCCCAAACGACCTCTTTTAGCCTTATCTGTTGATGCTCTAACATTTATTGTAGAGAATGAACATGTCTGGGGTTAAATGCAAGATAAATTCAGGCTTTCTAACACACTTAACAAATAAAATCACATCATACATTATGATAAGAATTCATTACTGGTCAGATTTGTTTCTGGGTTCTTCATGCTGCCATCTCCATTTGTAACAATGTCAAGGCTTGGCTTTTATGGTGTCATGTCATTCGCAACTCATGCCCCATAAACTGAAAGATGACAGTATTCGGTGTGCATGGATTTATGTCTTTGTACTTTTCTTCCTGTTATAGAATAATACATCATGGAAACCAGACACCTGTCAAGACTGCATCTGCTACAATGATATTGTCATCTGCAAACCCACGCGCTGCCGAAATCCCCAGTGTGACTTTCAGAGGGTAAGAATGAAGTATTAGCTCACAGGCCATTAAAACAGGGCAATAACAGTGCCTGGATAAATGAATGCATTGGAATATACACAGCCAATTAAACATTAATGCTTTCGGTCCAATTAAAAACAACCAATACTAAGAAGCAAATGGTTCAAACCACGAGGGCTCTATCAAGTATTTCTGTCAGTATTTGTAAACATTATTGTTCCCAAAAGGTTTCTAATGGAGTTCATTTACAGATACAACAGTTACTTTTGGTCCTCGAATCGAATCACCTAAATGGTGTTCCAAGAGTGTTTGTATATTTCATTGTCTGGTATAAACATTTGTGTGTGGCAAAAAGTAACTGCGAGTTAGTCATTCAAAAATTCACAAATACATTCTGAAAAGATTCTTTATTTGCATTGATGGATCCATAAAGAACTTTAACATCTATAGCACATTTCAGCTCCAAGGTTGTTTTTGTGTAAAAATGTTTTACTAAAATATTATGAGCTGGTCGCTTAAACATTTTCAGGGAAATCTTTTCTATGGCTTCACTGCAAAAACATCCTTTTTGAAATTTTATTTTCAGAAATGTGCTAAAATGTGCTAATGAATGTGCTAGGGAATAAACATTGTTACCTAGAAGTGTATATCTTGTGGAGACGTCAAAAACACATTGTAATTGAATTACTGCCATTAGACCAAATGAAAAGTGTGTTTTAAAAACATTTTTTGTACGTTTCGTTTGTAACTGTACACAATTGTAAATTTTGTAGCATAAAATAAACAAAAATAATAATGAGACAGACTAATAGAGATCTAGAAAAATACAACAGTACAAAACAAAATAAACTGTAAATCTAAAAATGAAAGCTTATTCAAAATATTAATGAATACTTAAGGGTTACTTTAAAAAATAACATAACGTTTTTAAAATATATTATTAATAGTATTACACACACACACACACACACGCACGCACGCACGCACGCACGCACGCACGCACGCATGCACACACGCATATACAGGGCTTGACCTTAACTTTTTTGATCACCAGCCAACATTACAGCCACTCGCCATTTTCACTAGCCACAATTTTGTTGTTGGGAAAATATATTTTATATGCATAAATTTGACTTTGGCATGCTAAAATGACTTATAGATGGCTTAAAATAACTTAGATTTTGTGTTTTTCCACATGCCTCCTCGTTCATTTTACTTTTTTGTGTTGTATATGATCTTGCTCAATGAGCATGAGCAAATGGGTTGTGATTTCATAGTGTAGCATTGCAATTTGTTTTTATTTCACATGACTTTTCAGGGCTCAAACACTAAGGACCTTTTTCTTTAGACACACCAAAAACAAACAAAAAAAGCGGTAAAATATAAATAATTTTTAGCCCAAAATAACTAAGCAAAAGAAAGCAGGTGAAAAAATACCGCGTGTGATAATAAAAGGACGATCACATTTTAAAGCACGCACATTTTACACATAACTTAAAGCGAAAGCAAGCTGCTGCTAAAAAGACCTTTAAAAAACCTGGAGTTCTTGAAAAAAGCTGGACTGTGGGTGCATGAACATCGCTTTTTGTACGTTTCCAGGCAGAGATGTTTCGCGGAACGAAACTTTTCTTTTTGAAATTGTTAAACACTGGCACACATCACATCATCTGAAATCCTCCTTGACACTAAAGCTCTCGTCAGGATTGCCTCATCAGGATTGCCTGTGCGCGTGATCATCCTCTCGTATGGTATCCACCTGCTCACGCGAACACAGTTATTATTGTCATCTCTCACGCTGGCCCCTCATTGGGCAATCCTAATAGTTGAACTCTGCTTTTTAAGAAAACTACAATTTAAAAATTATCAACCAGCCAAAGTGGCTAGTGGGAGTGACTGTCAAACCCGCCACAGCTGAAATCTACCCGTATATCTACCATATCGACCTTATTCTTCAATGCGGAAGTGTGCGCATTTTTTTCGATTGTTTCAGAACTTCAGATTCAGCTGCCTATGGGAGAAATGACTAGGAATAATAAACTGCAGAAAACGGTCACACTACTTACTCTACAAACAAGTGTTTGCATGACAATACAGAAAAAGTAGAATAATATAATAAGAAAATATCAGTTTGCAGCGCCAAGCAGCAAAACGAGCTGTTTTTAACGTCTAAAAATGAATGGAAGTGAATGAGACCGGAAGTCTCGAGCCAAATGATTCAAATGGCTGCGCTCACTCGTACGCGGAGAATGAGGTGAATAGTCAGTGCCAGTAAAGTTACAAACATATAGTTGCTTGCCTGATAAAATGTTAAAGCATATTAATAATGTATAAGCATTACTGTCATTACAGTAGATTCTTTATCATTTCCCTTTGGTCCTGATTTAAACCTTTTCTGAAGTGATCAGTAATTTTTGAAAACTCATCATATGTTTAATATCTTAATTCAAAGCTATCTCTTGCATGCTAATCCACCTCTCTCTGGATGTTTTCTTAGGGTGAGCGTTTAAGAATCCCACCTAACAAGTGCTGTCCTGAATGCTTTGCGCCTTTGCCCGGCATCTGTCACCATGAAGGACTGGTTTATGGGGTAAGCGACGCTGCTTATGATGACACAGCTCCACTAAAAGATGCTAAAAGCCTCATCCTGTCCCTTGGCGAATCTTCCCACTTTTTTTTGCTGGAGCACCAGCGGCTCGTTGATTGCTTGATTTTGTGCACAAAAGTGTTCTTGTTTGTGTTCCACTCCTCACAGACAGAGAGAGCTTCTCTTTTTGTCCCAATCACCCCCTTTTTAAAGAGCCACTTGGTGCCGTGTTTAAAATTCTAGCAGTGTAGCTTCCAAGTCAAGTAGCATTTACTTTTGGGAGCAAACTGTGTTGGCATTGGGGCTCTAAACAATAAATATTACAGTTTAAAAGTCAAGCCACCAATTATATAAACACGTCCCTTTAACCATGCATTGATCTACTGCTCGTTCTCTCCTTAGCATGATAGTCAGTGGAGTAACTCCAAATGTTCGGTGTGCACATGTGCTCATGGGAAGGTGACCTGTGGGCCGCGCGCCTGTCCTCCTCTCAGCTGTGGGAAAGACCAGAGTCCTTTCATCCCAGATGGAGACTGCTGTCCAGTTTGTGCTCATAATGGAGGTACAGTAACTGCAAACACACACACATAGACAGTTTAATGGGATACTATGTTGTTTTGTAAAAGTGATTGCTCTTTTGTTTTTTTCCCCCCAAAATCAGTTAAGTAACAAAAAAAAGAAGAAAAAAAAGTGAGGTTGTATTTAGCCTAAGACCTAAAATAAAAAAAAATCATCAATTCATCAATATTTATTGATATATTTATTTATAAATATTTATTTTTCTTTTTGCTGAAAGCTAAAGACAATATTTTGAAGAATGTTGGAAACCAGTGGCCATTAGCATGTTTCAAACATTCTTCATTCTTTTCATTTATTTTCTTTTTGGTCCCTTTATTGATCACATTGCTGAGTCTTGTTTACCCTGCGTAGAATGACAAAGCATTTTCTGTTGTCTTGTCTTCCCGTGTTTGACCTTTTTGTTTGTGTACTATTGTTTGATTCGTTACCGCCTATCCCGACCTTTCGCCTGATTTTTGACTTCGTTTTCGGATTACACTTGTTCTTCTGCTTTGCTCCTGTATTGACCATTGCCTCTACGACCTTCCTTTAATAAAATGCACTTGAATTTGCACTTCTGTTAGCATCCGCTTCGTAACAATTAAAACCAAGAAAATTTGACATTTTTTACCATGATTTACATGCTAAAGTTTACATAAAATTGCTGTTTTTTAAATGAATTTTACTGAACTTATTTTAAACAGTTTATTTAATGTTTTGTTTTTAACTTTATTCACATTGTCATTTAATCCAGGGCTTCACAAACTTTTCAGCCCACGACCCCCAAAATAACAATGCCAGTGACTTGCGACCTCCACATTTCTTGGAGGTGGTTATAGATATACAAACATTGCGCACTCAACAATAGGCCTATATAAACACAAGCGTATTGACAACACAAAAAAAGTGCAACAGTCTATACAAGTCATTCATTCATTAATTTGTTTAATTTATTATTAACCTCACCTAAAGAGACTAGTGGGCACAGCATTGTATTCTTGGTTTAATTTTGGAGACCGCCACTCAGAGATTTTATTTGATTGCTATAAAGGTGTCAGAAAGTTTAACCTGGTGCTATAAAATCAATCTGCAGCAGCTGATGTTATTGCTGTGTTGTTAATATAACTAATATTAATCAAAATAATTGAAAGGCTGATGGATTTTCATTTGCATGTTGGTGTTTTTATGTAACTATTAATACTATTTTTATGTTCTGTGGGTTATGGATAAAATATGACAATTCTTATAGTTTAATAAATTGTATTTGATTTTTGAAAATCACCAAGGGGACCCCCTGTCATTGTCCTGCGACCCCCACTTTGGCAACCACTGATTTAATCAAACATCATAAATACAGTATACAATTCTCCGTAGTGATGTATTCTGAATTTGCACTGCAAGCCATTTAGTTGACGTCATGCCTTTCTTACAATCAACCCTAATTTACTTTAAAAATAATTGAAACTGATCCCATTCTACATTTTTTCTTTTTCATTATTTCATTACTCTCCATTGTGTGTCACAATATGGAATAATTGGTTTATTGATTATGGCAATGTGGGGATATTTTAATGAGCACAAATTGGGATGTTTGCTGTTGAGCAGAGATAACAGCATTGGCAGAATAAATGTTGTAAATTTTGGCCATGAATGTGCCCAAACAATGGCAGAGTGTTTTAAGGGGTGGTCCACCACAATATCATATTTATAGTTGATGTGTAATGTAGCTGTGTGAACATAAACAACATCTCTGAATGTAATATGCTCAAAGTTGAATGCTAAGGGAGACATTGACTTTTACAGAGATAGCTTAGCAAAGCCTACAGTAAACGAAGTTTGGGGACTACAAACAATACATCCGGGCTAGTGAGGTCACAAACGCTTCAGGTTACGCGTGTTCACCATGCGCATACTCCCCTGACCACAAGGGGTGTGGTCAGAGGCGCTGTAATGTAATAGCAGAGAAAGCTAAAATGCTGCCCAAATGCTGATATTTCCACAGAGCTTGTTCTGTTTCTGTATTTGGGCTTTTAAAGGACACGACACAAAGAGAGAAGTGCTTACAGTTTAATTTTAATTATGTTTCTGAGAATTCTAAAAAAGATATAGCTCTAGCATTTGACAAAGGACAGCTTCCAGAATCTCGGCTAAAAACTCCTCCAGCCAAAATAGACAAAGCTGTGGATTGTGAGCCACAACCTGTAAGTTTTTTTATTTGCTAAAATTGATCTATTACATGCATCTAGCGTTAACGGTATGAGAGCAGGCATGAGGTTCAGCTGTGTCCTCCGTGTCATTTTCTGTCTGATTCAAGCTCAAACTGATATGGCTAGCAGCTACTTTGACAGTGTTTATACAGCGCAAAAACGCATGCTTTTCCTGGTGACTTGGAGCCGATCTGCGAATCACAGCACATTATGTTAGCTGACCAATCAGAGCCTCTTGAGGGCGGTCTTTCGCAGGAAATAGGAAATATGACAGTCGTTTTCATGTTAGTAGCTATACTGTATATAATCAAAGTAAGATATATAAAAAAACAACGGGATTTTCTACAAATAAAGCATGAGCACGCATTGCTTTGCATCTTATAAACACAACCAAGCCCTAAAAATACACTCTGGACCACCTCTTTAAAAACAGTTTGATGATGATGATAATACAGATGTGTTTGGCGTCACAAGTAGCGCAGATATTACACACAACAGCTTATAGTGGAGTTTTAGAGTCATGACGTAAATAGCAATTTGCAGTGTGCCTCGGATTCTGCTTTCTTCTCTCTCTCTCTTTATGCTTTTCTGATTGCTTTAAAACATTTGCTTTTCTTAGCTATGTTTGTCCCAAAAGGGTTTTATATGCTTCATGCTGTCATAACCAATGATCTGTGTTTTTTTTCCTCTAGAAATTCTAGAATAATTCTGCAATTAAAATGATCTTTCTCACTTCACAGTCTCTTGCTCCTGGGAAGGCCGTGAGTACAGAGATGGGTTGGAGTGGACGTCAAGCCCCTGTACAAAGTGCCGGTGCAGAAACGGACACACTGAATGCCTGGTGGCTGAGTGTCAGCCGGTTACATGCAAAGTGGTCAGTAACAACACTGAACTGTCAGCTGGGCCTCGTGTTTTGATCTTTCGGCAACTGCAAAAGCAAAACACAGCGCAGCTTGTCTAGATGTGTAAATTGCTGTTATCTCGCACAGTATCTCCACACTTTATAGAAAAAAATACACTTAAGATGGCTGCTGGGGTTGCCAGAAGTTTATTATACAACGGATATGATAGCAACATTTTTGAATTTGAAAAAATGATGTCCACCCTGTTTTTTATAATGGATTTATATATATATATATATATATATATATATATATATATATATATATATATATATATATATATATATATATATATATATATATATATAATTTAACTGGCATAATATTAAAATGTCAACTTCCTGAAGGACTAAACTCTGTTTTGCACCATTATAATAAACATACCAGCTAAAAAATGAAAGCCACATTATAAATCAAAGCTTATCATAAGTAGCACACAGGAAATGTCAGTTTAGGGTGTTTTTCTATCAAATTATAAGATGACTTACTTGTTTTCACCTCCTGAAACTGTCAATTTAACAGTATTGAATAGTAAATTAACCATTTAAACATAACTAATCCAGAGGTGATAATAAGCCACATGGTGAGTTAAATCTTGTGACAAGTAGCTCACAGAGAATTGAAGGAATGTCAGTTTAATTGTTTTCTCAGTGAATTAAAAGATGACTTGTTAGGGTTTAGCTTCAGAAAAAAAGTTAACTTAAACTGTCAGTTAAATCGTCTTTGACAATAAAATTACAATCAAAAAGCACCAAAACACAGGTGATAATAAAAAGCCACATGATGAATCAAATTTGTAAGTAAGTAGCATACAGGGAATTAAAGTGAAATGTGAGTTAAATGAACATTTCACTTTAAATAATGAAAGTACTCTTTTTTTACTTTCATATAAATATGTTATTTGTGGTTATCAGCTGATAGATATGTGCCAGTAGGGGCCTTCTACGCCTACTAGCCCATATCTACCCCAACCCTAAACCCAACCGTCACAATAATGTAAAAACAGATCTGGATCTGGAGTCTTCTCTATTAGCATAGCTGATTAACCACAAGAATTAATATTTATTACATTTCCCAATAATTGTATTTTATTAACGTCTACCCCTAGCCCAACCCTAAACCCAACCGTCACAATAATGTAAAAACAGATCTGGATCTGGAGTCTTCTCTATTAGCATAGCTGATTAACCGCAAGAATTATTATTTATTACATTTCCCAATAATTGTATTTTATTAACGTCTACCCCTAGCCCAACCCTAAACCCAACCGTCACAATAATGTAAAAACAGATCTGGATCTGGAGTCTTCTCTATTAGCATAGCTGATTAACCACAAGAATTAATATTTATTACATTTCCCAATAATTGTATTTTATTAACGTCTACCCCTAGCCCAACCCTAAACCCAACCGTCACAATAATGTAAAAACAGATCTGGATCTGGAGTCTTCTCTATTAGCATAGCTGATTAACAGCAAGAATTATTATTTATTACATTTCCCAATAATTGTATTTTATTAACGTCTACCCCTAGCCCAACCCTAAACCCAACCGTCACAATAATGTAAAAACAGATCTGGATCTGGACTCTTCTCTATTAGCATAGCTGATTTACCATGTGGATGGATGAAACAGCCTTCTGAGCCTACCAGTAGAAGAAGCGCAGATGGCCCCTACTGGCCAATTTCTTTTAACTGATAACCACTGATAATGCCCATTCAATCGAGTGATAACATTCGAAGCAGGTGATTAACCTATAAAATTACATTCAATTTGTATTCATCATCATCATTTAATAAGGGAACTCTCCATGAACCACTTAACAGTTTTTTTCTAGAATTTTACGCAACTCAACTTAGTATTTTTTAACGACTTTCAACGCCACAAGTGGAACCGAAGTGCTGTAAAGAAAAAGCACACAGGAAAAAAAAACAGATGATTAAGACGATTTACTAGACATTTTTCAAAACAACAGAAAGCAAATAAGTTTTTATTGCACGCTGGAATAAAGCCAGTGTTGGAGAAGATTTTAACAGAGGAAGGTCATTGCAGATACTAGGAGCTTCAACAGAGAAAGCTCTATTACCTTTATATTTTAGCTGAGAATGCAGAACTGCAAGCACAAAGAGATCAACTGGGTTCATAATAACAACCTTCTTTATATCTTCAAAAGTAAGGATGGATTTGAGTTTAGATATTGATCTAAAAAAGAAAAAAAGATGCTGAACAACAGCATTGATCTGTCAGTCAAATTTAAACTTGTCATGAAACGGAAGATGAGACTGTTCTTTTTTCCACTATTGTGACACATCTACTTGAAACGGTCTTGAAATGAGAGAAAAAATGTAGGTCAGTGCATGAATTTGTTGGGAAACGATTGAATTATTGAAAGATGGCCGTTGCTAACAAAATTAGGGAATATTGACAAATGGACGAATTCATTGAAAAAAGGAGACACCCAATGATATCACTCCATCTGACCAGGTAGTGAAGGAAGTCATTTCGAGGGGGAGAAAAGGTTATATTATTGGATTATAGCTTATGAGGGCAAATGAATTTTTACAAAATGATGACATGCACAGATACATTGCTTAAAACAAGAACTACTGTATACATATAGAATTAGGAAGAGTACATTTTGATTTGACTTCAAGGTCAGAGTCAAAGATGACACCAAAGTTTCTCACATTAGACAGTTTGTTTGTATTTTTCCTCAGGAAGCATCCTTAGACAGTGATAGAAACAACATACACCTTATTACTGAACAACATGACTTGTTTTATCCTCATTCAGTTGGAGAAAGTTATTTGCCAAGTGATACCTCACATCTGACAAACTTAAAGGGACCCTTTATGAGTCTGATACAGTCTTTTATTGTTACATTTGTGGTCATTTTTCATAGTGTAATTCTGTTTCGATTAACCCTGGTTATATGTTGTCAGCCTAATAAGTTTAAAACAGCATGCGGTTTGTACTGTTTCTATATGCAGAATGAGAACCTGGTGGTCCATCCAGGACAGTGCTGTCCTCAGTGTGAGCCAAATCCCTGCATGGAGGCTGGGAATGAGTACAAGGTAAGCCGGAAATCTGATTAGAGGAAGGTGAAATATACACAGAGATCTGAGGAAAGAGGAAGATTGAGAGCGACAGATGTGATAATGCATGTCTGTATTATGGAAGACCTTTTGCGGATGGAGAGTGTGGGTTAAAGTGCGCTCATCATTCATATCGTGACAGATGAGTTGAAGGAAGAACTGTGTGTGTGTGTGTGTGTGCTGTCATTTCCGCTTTTGTAAATTCTCTAGACGCTTTGTATCATCTTTTGATCTTCTGTCAATCTTTCAATTTGCTCAATTTGCGGCTTTAATACAAACAGTGCTTGTGGATCGCCAGAGCGTTAACAACAGAGCTGTAAACAAATGAGGAATTGTGTAAAGTAAATAAAAATAACCATATCTGAATACATGACCTGTAGTGGGTAATAAAATTTTATATTTGCTATATTACATAAAACCAATTATGGGCTAAAATAAAAAAGTAGAGTTAGATAAATAGTTCACGCAAAAATGAAAAAGCCTGATTATTTATTCACACACTGGCTCAGTCACACAATCTCATATTTTTCTCCATCTAATGCTGGGGAATTGGCCTAAATTTAGTAGACCATGTTTTCGCACCTTTAATATAATCCATATGACCCTGTTCAACAAATAAGTGTAACCTGTATTAAAGTTTGTTGAGAAATTAATATTTCAGAAGAAAGTGTATATTAATACAACTATTTTTCCCTGAAAATATATCTAAATATGTACTTTTTGGTCATTTTGATTCATTGGCGACTTTAAACTCAAACTCTAAATAATGTTAAATTTGCACGCATACGTTTTGCTACAGTTATGATTTCCGTCCACACTACCCTGGAGCCCTGAAAATGGAGCTTTTTGAATGCACTGAAGACGCTCCAGAGACAGACGAGTCTTCGCTGAGCACAGCTTCCAGCCTCTGCCGCTGAGACTGCAACTCTGCACAAGACGTTTGGCCAGCGGAGAAATTAAAATGGTCGTACCCAACTGAGTCTGGTTTCTCTCAAGGTTTTTTTTTCTTCACTTTCGCCAATTAGTAAAGTTTTTTTTCCCTCTCCGCTGTCACCGCTGGCTTGCATGGTTCAGGATCTGTAGAGCTGCGCATCGTTGGATTTGCTCTTCAGTGTTTGGACTCTCAGTAGTGATTTAAATCACACTGAACTGAGCTAAACTGAACTGAACTTAAACACTACAAACTGAACTACACTGTTCCAATTTACTATGAACTTTTATGTGAAGCTGCTTTGACACAATCTATATTGTATAAGCGCTATACAAATAAAGGTGAATTGAATTGAATTGAATTGAATTGAATTGAAGAGGCCGTTTCATTTTAAAACGCTGCTGCTTCGTGTCAGTGTGGATGGGGGAAAACGTAGACATCTGAAAACGGAGGCCTGACTGCAGACATTCACCTCTCTGATTGGGGCTTTTTCCTCAATATTAAGTAGCCTCCACAAAGTTCAGTCTTGCATCCTTTCGTTGTAAGTTCAGATTTCGCAAGTTTAATATTGAAAACAAACTCCCGAGGACACGTCGGGTAAATCTTCAAAGGGAACAGTGTAGTCTACTTTATGACGTCATTCACATCACCCTGGCTATGCTGTTGCATCTTAACAATGAAATGAAAACATGATATAAGGAACTGTCAATTTTCATTTTGACATGAACAACTTAACAGACACCAAAAATGTTGAGGCATCGTATAGCTGCATATTTATATGACTATCATCTTTACTGTACAGCATGTGTATTTAAAACAAAACAGAGCCTATAACATAACTTCTTCCTTTCATTTTCATTGAAAATATGAAAGATACCCTGTCTCTTTTGCTGAATATGTTTTAGTAATCAATAATGGGCATTATAAAAGTATAACGTACAATAAGTTTATACATCATAGGAAATAAAGGCAAGCTGTCAAATGTGCAGAATCAGTACACGTGATTGCATAAATTAATATATTAACTTATCTTTGCGCTGAACCAAAACACATTACCTGAGAACACGTAATAGATTCAAAAGACCAAACTTGGGGAATATGTTGTTAGAGACAAGATGAATTAAATATCATGTTTGACAATTATAATAAGATGAGATCCAGCAGTAGATTATTGATGAACTGTCTGATGTGCACAGCTCTCACCTGGGGTTTTGTGCTCAAAACACTCGCTGACTGCCTGGAGCTCAGACTTCCGCATACGCTTCAGCGCATGCCAGAGTGTGTGTGTGGTCACGTGATGTGCTTTTTCCGCAGTGTAATGTGGATGGAGAGCTGTTCAGAAACACTTGATGTAACACCAGTGTAGACGTGGATCGGTTTACTACTAAAACATAAAAAAGATATTAGTGTAAACAGGCCTCAGACATGCAATCTCAGAAACAATGCACTCAATGGAGCTAGTGACGCCACTGTGAGGGGTAGGATTAGGGGCAGGGTTAGGTGTGAAACCCCCCTGTCTCAGTTGGGTGTTTTCTCACTTTTAGTTTGAAAAAAGTAAGAAAAGTGGTTGTGTCCAGCTTTGTTTAGGTGGGAGTGTCTTTTGGCGAAATGAGGCGAATATTGAAGTCACGCAATGGCACTGTAGTTCTTATTCCCAACTATATTTGTTGAAATAAACAAATAACTAATAAATACACCATTTTGCCTGCCACAAATACTGCACTGCACTGAAAATGGACTGTTGTAATCTTAATTGGGTGTTCTTAAGTGCTCCAGACTCCTTCTAGAGTTAAACATTTATTATCAAAACATCCGCATGCATCTGCACCTGCTTTTGCATTCAGACCCTTCTCAAGTGCACACACATAAATGTCCTCTGTAATTGGTTGTTGCCAAGCACCAGAGCCAATAAACACTTCTATTAAAATAATGGTTGATTCATATCAATGTTTTTAGTGATTATTTTTTAAATTATTCTATTTGATCCCCTTAGTCCAGATGATGTTGTAACATCTCTGCTATACCAGCACCTCCCTTTAGATACACAGAACGACGTCCCCATAATCTCTCATCAGCATGTCATTTCAGGCTGTTTCTCTTTTGGCGCGTTTGAGCAATCACGTCCCACTCAGCAGAATCCAGCTCTTTTGATCATTGTGAATTGTGTGAAAGCAATGCAAGGATTTTGAGAGGAGAACATTCACCAGTCTTTTCATCTCCTTCTAGTACTTGTCTCGTTCTCTACAGCGCCATCTGAATTTGTCATTTATGTTAAATTAATTATGTGCTGTAATGTGTTCTTCTGCTAAAGCTTTGAACAGCTTTGAGATGCCATCTGAATTTTCAAAACTGCACAGAGACGTCAGTGGTGTAGCTAATTTTGTCGTTTTACAATATGTATTTTCTGGGACAGCTCTATATGTTGTCAAACCATGCCAAAATTGCAATAAGGTCATTGAAGTCACACTGGTGTATACACTACATTTTTACAAATATTATTAACAAGAATTATAGTTCCCTTTACTCAAAAAAAAAGTAAAAAGGAATTTAAAAAATATGAAAATAAATAATAGCGGCAGTCACTATATACATTTATTACTAAAGTTAAGCTTTAAAGTGAAACTGATACTGTATTTACACCTGCTATTTTGATGTTTTTACCAATCTGATCAATCCGAGTGGATGATGCTAAATGGAGGTGTAAACTGAGTCTGAAACCACTTTCAGAGGTAAATGAAAATGCTGGATTGACTTCATAGTGTAAATTCTCATGTGTTTTGGAATTCTTCTTTCTGCTTACTAGCCTGATTCCTAAACATCACAGACATGCACATACTGCATATACTACCTGACAAAAGTACTTACACATATCCAAGGAATAACAAATAATAACTTGATTTCTAGTTGATCATTTGGTATCATGAGTGGCTTATATGAAAGTCAAAGACCTCTAGATTATGCTTATTTTACCACAATAAAATATGATCATGCCTTGATTTTAATTATTTTATTAGAACAGTAAGGTCTGACTTTGCTTGGACAAAAGTCTTGTCACTCAACAGAAATAATGTACAGTATAGAATATAAAGTCATGCTGCAGTGGAAAAAAAATTAATATTGTGTATGACTCTCATAAGCAAAGAGGACTGCATCCATACATCTCTGCAATGATTCAAATAACTTATTAATAAAGTCATCTGGAATGGCAAAGAAAGCGTTCTTGCAGGACTCCCAGAGTTCCTCAAGATTCTTTGAATTCATCTTCAATGCCTCCTTCATCTTACCCCAGACATGCTCTAAAATGTTCACCTCTGGTGACTGGGCTGGCCAATCCTGGAGCACTTTGACCTCCTTCGCTTTCAGGAACTTTGATGTAGAGGCTGATGCATGAGAAGGAGCGCTGTCCTGCTGAAGAATTTGCCCTCTCCTGTGCTTTGTAATGTAATGGGCAGCACAAATGTCTTGATACCTCAGGCTGTTAATGTTGCCATCCACTCTGCAGTTCATTCACACGCCCCCATGCTGAATGTAACCCCAAACCATGATTTTTCCTTCACCAAACTTGACTGATTTCTGTGAAAATCTTGGCTCCATGCGGCTTCCAATAGGTCTTCTGCAGTCTTTGTGATGATTGGGATGCAGTTCAACACATGATTCATTGAAAAAATCTACCTTCTGCCACTTTTCCAGATGATCAACTAGAAGTCAAGTTATTATTTGTTGCTCTTACAACTGGGATCAATGACAAGACATTTGTCAGGTAGTGCAGTTAGGCAGTATTTAAACTACTTTCAATGAAGAAAAACTACAGTGGTCACTGTAATAACTTGAAGCTGAAAAAAAATGATTAATCAAAAATAACTGAAAATTAACAAATGAAAATCAGATATTGCTTTCAATGTTTCAACAGAAGCATTGAAAAGGAAAACTAATGTGACTGGCCTGGACAAAATTGAAGGGTGCCAACAATTTGTCCACGTCTGTACATACTGTATATGTTATGCATATGCATACATACATATACACAGCACACAACATTTTTGTGGCAGTGCAGGTTTCAATTTAGCATTCATAAGTTAATTGTTTGAGCTTCTTTTGCAATATTAGATCAGAAAAAGCCAATACAAACACTTGTCTATAGACACTCTCCTTAAATAAGTCAGCATAAAAAAGTCAGATTTAAACACTGGCTCTAAACAGGAGCTTGTCTCGCTCGTCTGCTTGTGATCCAATCAGCCTAACTTAATACCGTGCATGAAAAGGGCTTAAAAAGGGGAAATATGCGATATAACTTCTCTTGTGTCTCTCATTCTGCACTGTGTTCACACATTGCACATTTTGATTGCATAATTGCAAATAAATCTCTTTGTATTATAAGTCACAACCTGTTCTAGGTGATACGAAAACATTTACTTGTATTCCAGAAATATGGTTCATTTGGAAACACACAAGCTATTTGTGTACATATTCCCCAATGTCACTGAATTCATGAAACCGTCTGTATTTGTGTTTAAGCATGGCGAGCAGTGGCAGAGGAGCAGCTGTACCACCTGTGTGTGTGATCGTGGTCATTCTCGCTGTCAAAATGAGAAGTGTCCTCCTCTCCATTGCGATAAGGTCAGCAGAAATCCATTACATTATAACACTTCATATCAAAGAGAGTCACTTGACCAGCAACAGTCCTGAGAAGATGATGAAAAAAAACTGACATGTCTTTCACGGTTTAATGCAATCTCACTTTGATTTTCATGCTTCTTTAGCCTGAAAAGTGGCAGGATTTCACCATCCAAGATTGTTTGCACCATATATTTAATATTTTGTCTGGTGCTCTGGGGTGTTTTCCATCTCAGTCTTTTGCTTTCATGTGAAATTTATAGTCTTATGTAACTGTGCTTTAGAACAATACTCAGCAGAAACAGACACTTCATTTTTATATCTTATACCTTAATAAGTATGAATCCTCAAAGAGCGTGAAATTGCCCCATAAAATCAAAATGAGAATTTAATGGCTTTTAGTTCACGACTATTAGGTAGAATCCATCTATAAGCTAGAAGTTGACAACTTTCACTAAGCAGTTTTCACATAGCAGTTGCACAGATTTAAAACTTTAAACGTAAGTTTTCTTCTTTTAGCCTGCTGGTTGTGTTCCTAAAAAAAGGGACGAGCCCTTTAGTACTTCAGTGGTTAATCTAACTAATTGCTTTTAATTGGCCATTGTGTTCATAAGCTTAACAGAAAGATGTGTGATTGGTTATTATTCTCAGCTCTGTAAGAAATGCAACATGCGTAGATTTAAATGTGATGCCACAAATAAAGTTTTCATTAGTTTTTATTCATTCATCCATTTTCTTTTTGGCTTAGTCCCTTTATTCATCAAGGGTCGCCACAGCAGAATGAACCGCCAACTTATCTAACATATGTTTTACAAAGCAGATGCCCTTCCGGCTGCAACCCAGTACTGGGAAACATCCATACACACTCATTCACACACACATGCACTATGGACAATTTAGTTTATTCACTTTACCTTTAGCGCATGTCTTTGAACTGAGGGGGAAACCGGAGCACCAGGAGGAAACCTTCGCAAACACGAGGAGAACATGCAAACTCCACACAGAAATGCCAACTGGCCCAGCCGGGACTCAAGCCAATTAGTTTTTATGTTTTACTTATTTACTTAACTGATCAGGCATATTTTCCCCCTATCTTAAATTTGTTTGCTATTTTTGTTTATTTTAATGCTATTTTTTTGTCATAAACACTTGTAAGTTTCTGACCCTGTTGGTCATACAATTTGTTAATGCTGATTAACTAAAACTCTGCAAGTTTTAAACCAGTCACAATAGACTGGGCAATCTGACCAATCAGAGAAGAGTGGGTTTTGAAAAAAAAATCTAACACAATGTTTAATACTTTTTTTGAGGCATAAGGTGATGTGAGACATATATATTATGATTGATGATTTGATTGAGACGGGTGTAACGGTGGAACAGTGGGTAGCACGATCGCCTCACAGCAAGAAGGTCGCTGGATCAAGCCCCGGCTGGGTCAGTTAGCATTTCTGTGTGGAGTTTGCATTCCTGTGTTTGTGTGGGTTTTCTCCAGGTGCTCTGGATTCCCCCACAGTTCAGAGACATGCGCTATAGGTGAACCGAATAAGCAAAATCAGCCGTAGTGTATGTGTGTGAATGAAAGTGTATGGTTGTTTCCCAGCGATGGGTTGCAGCTGGAATGGCATCCTCTGTGTGAAACGTGCTGGATAAGTTGGCGGTTCATTCCGCTGTGGCGACCTCTGATTAATAAAGGGACTAAGCCGAAAAGATATTGAATGAATTAAATGATTTGATTGAGAATTGACTAATTAATGAAGAAACATAAATAATAATTTGAAAAGAGGGTGAAGGGATTGTATTGCTCTACACACTGAGGAAGACTTGGAGACAAAGCATTTGTGTTTTTGTTTTCCAAATGAATGTAAACTAAAAAGAAAAAATCAAAACATGAATATTCTTATGGGTGTAGATTACTATTTTCTGCTTTAACCCTCTGGAGTCTGCTGTGATTTGGGGCCCTCTAAGATTTTGACATGCCCTAACATTTGTGCTTATTTCAGATACTTATGACATAGGATTGAGCTACATGTATTTTTTTATATTCAGCACAAACTGTGCTACAATAATATGTGAGAAATATGGATGTACATGTTTGCAGTTCTTAAGAAATTAAATATTATGCATGGTTAGTAGTTTTTGGAGAAAAAATTGTTTATGAAAAAAAAATAATAATAAAAAAAATAACCTTTAATGCATGTAGACAATTGTAGGGGACCTCCGAAACAAAATTGTAACCTGAAAAATAGAATAAAAGGGATACTTTTATATAGATTACGCTTGATTAAAATATCCAATAAACTCAATATTGTCATTTAAATCTGACCTTTTCATTTGTATTTTTAAATCGAGGCACAATTCAAACTAATTTGATGTGCATTGATGTGCATAACAGCTGTAACATTTAATTAAAATTAAATTAAATTAAATTAAATTAAATTAAATTAAATTAAATTAAATTAAATTAAATTAAATTAAATTAAATTAAATTAAATTTTATTTTATTTTATTTTATTTTATTTTATTTTATTTTATTTTATTTTATTTTATTTTATTTTATTTCTTTTAATATATCATATTTATAACGTTTTATGAAATGATGATATGATGTGTTCTCCTCAGGGTCAGACGAAGGTCAAGAGAGCCAGCCAGTGCTGTGAAGACTGTGCCACATCTAAAGGCAGCTGCCTCTATGAGGGCATTGTTCGTTACCATGGTGATATGTGGAACGGCACAGGCTGTGAGTTCTGCATGTGTGAACGGGGTCAGGTGCTGTGCCAACGGGTCGAGTGCTCCAGATCAGAGTGCCCACGGGTATGTGTACACACCTTATAGAGAGCACATTTCAATGCAGAGCCTTCAGCAGGAACGCACACTGATCTATTCATTAAAAGACATAATTTTCAAGCTCAGCTGTTAGATGCCCCATATACCACCATTAAAAAAATATGTTGACAATTAATAGGGCAAAATATACCAGGCCAGTCTGAAATCTTGATCTCTGTAGTCATTTGTCCCAGTTATGAGTTATAACTTTATCCAATCAATATATTCACTGCTTCTCAATTAATCATAAGGACCTTTGAAGGGTTGGGCACTGTGGCGGAGATTTATCACTTATTAATTGTATTTCTGGCCTGAATCCAGGACAGTTACTGTAAAGGTTATTTTTTAGAGAGGAAACTCTGACTTGAAAGAGTTTTTGAGAACATCTCTGGGGTCATGGTAGAAGTTCATAAGTTTATTCATGGGTTTCAGTCACATTAATAGTGCAGAGACCTGGAGGGCCGAATATCTTTCGAAATGCACTACAGACCTGTCAACTTTCCATTTGTTTCATGCCACGGATATTTAGATCACCTCTCAAAAGAAGAAAAACAAACAAAAAAAAAAAAAACGCTTTGAACAAAAATGCAGGGTTTGGCCCTTTGTGCTCCCTATACAGCATCTGCTACTGTATTTCAACAACAAAATCCCTGATTCATTTTATTAAGTCAGTGATATTAAATGATAAAAGTCACCGGACCCTTTTCACAAGACTGTTATGACACATTTAATGGTCATCATAATCTTAAATCCTTGAAAGTTTTTAATATTTAGATTTTTAAAAAACAAATGAACATGTATATGTATTATTGTATGTATTACAGTTTTATGCAATTGTTTTGCCACAAATTTCAGAACCCTGGTGTTATTTTTCAAAACTCTCGACACAAAATTCACAACCATTGCCAGAATGGCACATTTTTTGCAAAACTCTTACCTCTTTTTTCAAATGCTTGGATACAATATACATAAGTCAAAGATACTGTGTTCATTGAACTAAAGTCATCTTTTCAATAGAATACAATTAAACATTAAATTGATCCCATTTCAAAATGCAACTTAAACATTACATTTGAAATAACTGAGTATTCATTTAATAACATGATGTAACTATCAACTGATACAAGCACTCAAAATGGTAAATAACTGTTGCATTACTCTTAATGCATAGCTTTATGAAAACTGATGCACACTATTACATGTTTAGCCGATGAAAGTTTAAGGATAGATCAAATAACATCAGTTACCACTAAAGATGACCCAACTGGACTACATTATCTACTGTACAGATTTCATCCTTACTCCATATTTATGGTTTCTTTGTTCCATGTACTGCTTTTACAGACAATGTTTTCATATTTTACATTACTGGAAGTAAGAAAGCCAACAGACCAATGTCAGGACTAGATTCACATTGACAGCAGGTTCTTTCCAAGATGTTTGACTAATAGAAATGTTCACAGTATGTCTGATAATAGTTTTTTCTTCTGGAGAAAGTCTTATTTGTTTTATTGTGGCTAGAATAAAAGCAGATTGAAATTTTTTAAAAACCATTTTAAGGTCAAAATTATTAGCCCCTTTAAGCTATATTTTTTCAATAGTCTACAGAACAAACCATCGTTATACAATAACTTGCCTAATTACCCTAACCTGCCTAGTAAACCTAATAAACCTAGTTAAGCCTTTAAATGTCACTATAACCTCCTAGGGCTTGAGTGTCCACATACGTGTATAGCACATTTTTGTTCTTAAGTGGCTATTTAAAATACTTTGAATGTTTTATATTTTATACAAACATACAGTGTCATCCTGCAACTGTTTTGCAGCATATGAAATGTCCCAAACACTATTTTTAACTGTCCAAAATGGGGGGAAAAACAGTTTTTACTCTCTGATAGTCAAAGCAAGTTAAAAAAAAATTCTATGTTAAATATGCATTACATAAAATTCAGGAAAAAGTGTTTTATGTAAATTCGGACCACGAGTCCACATATATGGACACCTTTTTTCTCTAAAAGTACATCGTATCAAAAGATGATACTTAGGTTTTTATTCTAATTAGGTTCTAATAATCTCAAATAGCCAAGAGAAATAAAAATGCATATAAAAACACCTTGGGCCTGAAGATTAAGCTGTATAGAAATGTCTAAAAAAATCTAGTAAAATATTATTTAATGTCATAACGGCAAAGATAAAATAAATCAGTTATTAGAAATTAGTTAATAAAACTATTGTATTAAATTTTCTCTCCGTTAAACAGAACATAATGAAAAAAATATAAACAGGGGGGCTAATAATTCAGGGGGGCTAATAATTCTGACCTCAACTGTATGTCATACATGCCAAAATATTGCAAAAATTGCCATTTTTTTCAGATATAGGTATAGATTCTGGAAAATAAATCAAATTAGACTTTTTATATTTTAGACTTTATTTCAAATATGTATTAAATAAAACATTTAAAACAAACATAAAACAAGCAAATCATTTAACAATGCAAACTTAACTCAAACTAAACAAAAATTTCTGGTGCATAAATCTATTATAAACACCATAGAAGTGCAATCATTCATTCAATCATTTTCGTTTTGGCTTAGTCCCTTTATTAATCAGGGGTCACCACAGCGGAATGAACTGCCAACTTAACCAGCATATGTTTTATGCAGCAAATGCAGAAGTGCAATTATATGGAGCTATTTTTTCTCTTAACAGTGTAGCAACATTTTGCTATAAATTACCCTTATGTCATTCAAAACCTGTAAGCCATTCGATCATCTTTGAAAAACAAAAATATTAAATAAATAAAAGCCTAAATTAAATATGTTTAATTTTGATGCATAACAATATCGGTTACATGGACTTTTAGGAACAGTAAATAAAAAGGTACTTTTAGGTACAGTTATGAAAAGTAAATAATGAAAGAAGGTTAATTGTTGGGTGAAATATATCCTTAAGTAAAGGAGCAGGTCATATGATTGATCACGGCTGGTCTCCCATCCATAATCATTAGTAAGCCAATCAGCCTTATTCCCTTATCTTCGTTTTTTGAGGAATCCCCCATTCACCCCCTTTCTTTACTTTACAGGGGAGCTCTCGAGAACTACCTGATCTCGTACCCCCTTACATGCTCATTGACCATGCGGGAGCCCTGGGCTCAATTATCTCCGAGCTTAGGGTTCTCTCCTGGGACAGCATGCCAAACCTGCTAATATTATAAAGCAATATCTAAGTGTGAACTTTTGAAATATGTTTTTTTAATGCGAACTGGTGTATTTAGTTGACTCTTAAATACTTCATTTTTAACTTTAGTTTAAAGCAGCTTTTTTGGTTAAACTTTTTTTGCAGAGTATTAATGTGAAGGCCCTGCATTAATTAAATGACAGCTGATGTTCACTGAATTCAAAGTAATAGAATGTCTGATTAAACAACAGCGAAGCATAACAGATGCTTCTATGTCATTTCGAAAACATTGATCAAACCGTCTTTCCCATCTGTAGTTCCATATTTCACTGACATCTGCTGATCTGCATGTAAGACCACCATGACGTTGGCAATTGTTACACAGAAACCAAAGATTCTCTCATGAATGTAAATGACTATTGATAACAGCCCCCTATAAAGAACCTCTGAGGTACAATTGGAAATGTGATGTAATTAGAGATTTGTGGCTCTGTGTCAGACAGCTAATCATTCCCCTGGGGCTGTTTACATGCTGAAATTAAAATGAGCTCAAATTTCGCACCTTGTGCCAGGGAGAAAAACTGGTCCATTTGCCTGGAAAGTGCTGCCCAGAGTGTAAGACGACAACCAGTTCCTGTACATATTCACAGCCAGACCAAAAGGTATGAAGCTTTTTCGTTTTCTTCTTTCATTTTCCTAAATAACATTATATATGCAGCTATGAAAACCAAAAAAAAAAAAAAAAAAAAAAACAGAGAGACCACTTATACATTCTGCTTTTCTGGATTTACTTTATATTTCTTCCAAATCTGAAATACAAAATATACACAAAATAACAACAAATTAGGTGTGAAATTTACTTTAGAAGTTATCAAAAGTTAACCCTGATATGACATTTATTATTCTCATCAATAACAAATGGCATTTTCTGAATCAATCAATCAATAAAAGCATTAATTTTGTAAACAAATATCACAATATCACTCGTAGCAGTCACTCGTGTGGCTGTATATTATCACTGGTAGGATGCCTATATAAATTTATATATATATATATATATATATATATATATATATATATATATATATATATAGAGAGAGAGAGAGAGAGCGAGAGAGAGAGCGAGAGAGAGAGAGAGATTTTATATCAAATATACTGTATACAATTATTTTTAAAAATAAAATATAAAACAATATTAAAGTCCCTTTTGATTAATTAAATGTGTTTTTGTTGATTAAATATATCAATAACATTTGAACTTTAGTGCTTTTGATAGTGATGAAGAGCGCCATGCAAAATCAATACCGCAATCAATCAGTCTGACTGTCTTTGTCCATTTAGGGGCAGAAAGCCATCAAGAGTTTTAGACGTCTCACTGTAAGTAAACATAAACATGGTTTTCAAGATCAATAGACTCTGTTAAATCAGATTTTTGTCTAAGATAAATTGTGTGTTTGTGTCTTTCGTCTCTGCTTTCAGAACCTAGAGATTGTCAGAGAAGGGTCGTGTCGTGAGTGCCAGTGTCAAGAGGGTCACATGACCTGCTACCAGCACTCCTGTCCCACCTGTCCACTGGGAACACTAACTATACCTCACCGGGAGCAGTGCTGTCCCGACTGCAATCCAGGTGAGAAGACCTGCATAGATGTTTGTGCCAGCAATGATGTAAAAAGATACCATATTTAGGCAAGGCAAGGCAAGTTTATTTATATAGCACATTTCTTACACAATGGTAATTCAATGTGCTTTACATAAACAGTAATAAAAAATAGGAATACAAGAAAATAAAAATGACACATAATCAAAAATGATTAAAAACAGATAAAAGCAGATTAAAATGTGTTACAACAGGTTATAAAAGAATGAAACAGAAAAGACATACTAGTGCATTCTGTCAGACGTAGCACAGTGCTCATTCAGTAAAGACACAGCTAAACAGATGTGTTTTCAGTCTTGATTTGAATGTGCCTTATGTTGGAGCACGTCTGACCCTTTCTGGAAGCTGATTCCAGCAGCAGGGGGTGTAGTAGGCGGATTCACCCTGCTTTAACTGAACTTGGAATTTCTTATTTACTTGATACCAATGATCTGAGTGATCTGTTAGGTTTGAATTTAGTGAGTATATCTGTAATGTATTGAGGTTCTAGGCCATGGTGATTTATAGACAAGTAATACTTTAAAATCTATTCTGAACGTAACTGGAAGCCAGTGTAAAGACCTGAGGACAGGTGTGATGTGCTCTGATTTTCTGGTTCTGGTCAGAATCCTGGCAGCAGTGTTCTGGATGAGCTGCAACTGACTGACTGTCTTTTTGGGAAGGCCAGTGAGGAGGCCGTTACAGTTATCCACCCTGCTGGTGATAAAAGCATGAACAAGTCTTCACTGGAAACAAAGCATCTCATTCTTGCAATGTTTTTGAGATGATAGTATGCTGATTTAGTTACTGCTTTGACATGACTACTGAAACTCAGATCTGACTCCAGAATCACACCAAGATTCTTGACCTTATTTTTTGATGTTTGACCCCTAGAGCCAAGGTACACATTCACCTTGGGAAACTTTAAAGGTATAGTTCATTCCAGAATATAAATTTACTCCCATTTACTCAACCTCAGTCAGTTCTAAAATGCTTTATGAGTTTCTTTGCTGAACAAAAATAATTGTTTTAAATAATTTTGGTAACAATTAGTCATTGACATCCATAGTTACCAAAATTTTAAATTAAATTTAATTTAATTTAATTTAATTTAATTTAATTTAATTTAATTTAATTTAATTTAATTTAATTTAATTTAATTTAATTTAATTTAATTTAATTTAATTTAATTTAATTATTAATAAAATAAAATAAAATGTTAGAAATGTCATTTATTAATATTCTGAAACTTTGATGATTTGAAGTGCTTCTTATATCCTCAATTGTAAGTCACTTTGGATATAAGCTTTTGCTAAATGATTAAATGTAAACATAAATGTAATGCCTGCCAGTTTTCAAAATTCTTCAAAATACTGAAGAATTGGTGAATTTTGGTGAATTTGCTCCAGTAAAATCTGTCACAATGAAATAATACTTAAAATTTCCACAAGGAAGACTAATTCATTTACATCAAAAGACATTAAGTTATTTAGCAGATGCTTTTGTAAAAGATGTAAAGGATTATTAAATTACTCTACCCCATTTTTAAATCGTTTAAAAAATGTATTTCCCTGAAAATCTTTCTTTATCAGCCTCTGAGGAACAATTCCTTCACCATAAAGACAAAACCCAGTTGATCTCAGTGGAAGAGAGCTGAGAGTTATAGTATTAGATTATGTTCTGGTTAGATAACACGGTTCTTTAGCTCTGCAGCACCCATGAGACTCAGATCTGCTGTATCTACTAAATTTCCCCAGCGACTTCAAGAGAGGCTCTGCAAAGAAACATATATCTTACTCTCTTTCTCTTAGAAAAGAAAAATTGTTTATGTTTACATTTTGCCTGCTTATATAGATAAACAGTTTGTTTATATGAAGCGACGAGGGAAATTGGGCATCTATAAGTGCGTGGGTTGACCGCTTGGCGTCTCTCTGTTTATGCTTATGAGATTATGATAATGTGGCCTCTAAATACAGCAGTCAAATAGTATATTGTCTCATAAGCTTTGGACAAGAATTAAAAACAAAACACAAGCACATACACACAGGTTTGTATGAATGGTGGGGACATTCCATTGGCATAAAGGTTTTTATACTGTTTTATACTGTACTGTATTTTCTATCACCCTACAACAACCCTTCTCCTATCCCTTACAGGAAAGCTTGTTAATATTTACTTTGTCAAAAAAAAAGAAAGAAAAAAAGCAAATTTTGTTTGATTTATAAGCCTTTTGATGTGGGCATGGGAAATGTCCTCATAAGTCACCTTTTCCTTGTAATATCTGTGTTATTCCCATACAACTTTGTTTCCTGATAAATGTGTGTCACAAACACACACACACACACACACACACACACACTAGGGCTGTGCAAAATGACAAAATATATTGTATGGACAAAATAAAAAGTCTATTGTTTCATATTATACTCTATCGTTTATTTTGTGATGTTGAAATATACCAATACATTGGTTATGGTAATATTTTTTCATTATTTAGATTTTTTATGCAAACTTACATTTTTTTTCGCAGAAATGTAAACTACAGCTTGGTGGAAAAGTGAATTATTATTGTAATCTGACATTTTATAGCAGTTTTTTTACGCCAGATGTGCAATCATTGGTTTTTGAAAATTGTTTTATATTTCATTACTATTTATTTTCTATTTCAACAATTAAACATTTCAGAATTAAACTTTTGCTAATTTTAAATAAAGTGAATTTATCACAAATGAATGACTTGATAATTCTTTAAATTGTAAAAAAAAAAGAAATAGTCATGTGATCAATATATATATATATATATATATATATATATATATATATATATATATATATATATATATATATATATATATATATATATATATATATATATATATATATATATATATATATATATATATATATATATATATATATATATACACACACTGTTAATTGATTGAATTTATAGAAAATGTACTATATTGTTGTACACTCGCTGGCCACTCTATTACGTACACCTTACTAGTACCAAATTGGACCCCCTTTTGCCTTCAGAACTGCCTTAATCCTTCATGGCATAGATTCAACAAGGTACTAGAAATATTCCTCAGAGATTTTGGTCCATATTGACATGTTAGCATCACACGGTTGCTGCAAATTTTGTCAGCTGCACATCCATGATGCGAATCTCGTTCCACCACATGCCAAAGGTGCTCTATTGGATTGAGCTCTGGTGACTGTGGAGGCCATTTGAGTACAGTGAACTCATTGCCATGTTCAACAAACCAGTCTAAGTGATTCACGCTTTGACATGGTGTGTTGTCCGGCTGGAAGTAGCCATCAGAAGATGGGTACACTGTGGTCATAAAGGGATAGACATGGTCAGCAACAATACTCAGGTAGGCTGTGGTGTTGACACAATGCTCAATTGGTACTAATGGGTCCAAAGTGTGCCAAGAAAATATCCCCCACACCATTACTCCGCCACCAGCAGCCTGAACCATTGATACAAGGCAGGATAGATCTATGCTTTCATGGTGTTGATGCCAAATTCTGACCCTACCATCCGAATGTCACAGCAGAAATGGAGACTCATCAGACCAGACAATGTTTTTCCAATCTTCTATTGTCCAATTTTGGTGAGGCTGTGCGAATTGTAGCCTCAGTTTCCTGTTCTTAGCTGAGAGGAGTGGCACCCGATGTAGTCCTCTGCTGCTGTAACCCATCCGCCTCAAGGTTACACATGTTGTGCATTCAGAGATGCTCTTCTGGATACCTCAGTTGTAGCGAGTGATTATTTGGGTTACTGTTGCCTTTACCATGTCTACATGCCTAAATGCATTGAGTTACTGCCATGTGATTGGCTGATTAGAAATTTGCGTTAACAAGCAATTGTACCTAATAAAGTGGCCGGTGAGTATATCGTTGTCATGATAATACATTTGTGTTATTATAGTTATTATTATCGTTATTACCCAGCCCTAACACACACACACAAACTGTTTTCCCTTCTATGTTTATAAAAAGCATTATTAATCACATATGGTAAGTAGGGTGTTGATATAGCGTGTGTTAGCTGGTTAATGTCCAGATTTGATCAATACGGCGAAGGCAGTGTGAATGCATTCACAGCCACTTCACCATTTGTTAACTTGACTGCCTGTTGTGCAGAACAGAAGGAGCGCAGCATCACTGTTTTATCAGATACTTTGTCGGAGGCGTAATGACTTGCAGTGCTACTGTGAGAAATGCTGCGATTCGGAAAGATTTACTAGCTAGCGACCGTGTTATAATACATTTGCACTCAAAACAAGTAGATTTTTCAAATCGATAGGAAGTCTCAAAGGTCAAAGCGGTAAAAAATGCTTACTTCGACTGGAAAACGGAGGGCAGGATAGTTTTTCACCAAGAGTTATCGATTCGCACACCAAAGTATTTAATTAAAAGTGATTTATGGGGGGATGTCAGGAAATAATAAAGACTTAGGGCTTTCATTTTCTTCTTCCAGATTTGAATCTAGGCTTGTGCTCGGGTCCAGAATTTGTGAATGACCATCAGATAGTCAACAGTGCACCTTTTTGTGTGCTACCCTGCCCTATTTCTAAGCCTCATGGATGGAGCCAAACACCTGCAGCCCAAAGTTCTGAGCAAGGGCTTTACCAGCTCATTAGAGACTGTGTAATTAATTCTTGTGCCAAGGAATGGTGCCAAAGAGGACTATAGTTAGAGGCGTGAGTTTCATTTGGACCATGTGGAGATGCTATGAGTGCCTTATTAGTATCAATGGCTTGGTGGGAGATTGAGTGGTTCATTTGCATGACTATGGATGACATTATAATCATGTCAAGCAAGCAGTGGTTTTGAAAAATTATAGAAAAAATAATGTTAACAGTAGGCATATATCAAAAGCAAAACAAATTAATGATATTTGTTATGTTACATAAGATCTGTTTAAAAAATTGAATCCTTCAAAGACATGTTCTTTTGAGAAAATATTTAGATTTTGTGTAAACTTTTTATCATTATTATTATTATCATTAGTGCTAAAAAAAGTTGTGCTGTTTATTGTTTTTTATACTAAACCTTGATACATTTTGTTCAAAATAAAATAAAATTAACTTAAAAATTATATAAAAATTATATAATAATAATCAATAATAATTATATAAAAATTGTATCCAGAGAGAGAAAATTAATCAAAAAAGTACCAAAGGTTTATATATATATATATATATATATATATATATATATATATATATATATATATATATATATATATATATATATATATATATATATATATATATATATATATATATATATATATATATATATATATATATATACACAGAGGGTGTCACGGTGGCACAGTGGGTAGCACAATCGCCTCACAGCAAGAAAGTCTCTGGTTCGAGTTTCGGCTGTGTCAGTTGGCATTTCTGTGTGAAGTTTGCATGTTCCCCCTGTGTTCATGTGGGTTTCCTCGGGGTGCTCTGGTTTCCCCCACAAGTCCAAAGGCATGCGCTAGGTGAATTGGGTAAGCTAAATTGTCCGTAGTGTATGTGTGTGAATGAGTGTGTATGGATGTTTCCCAGTGATGGGTTGCAGCCGGAAGGGCATCCGTTGCTTAAAACATATGCTGGATAAGTTGGCGGTTCATTCCGCTGTGGCGACCCCAGATTAATAAAGGGACTAAGCCAAAAAGAAAATGAATAATTGAATATAACGTAGAAATATTCAACAGCACAACTGTTTTATATATCATTTATTAAGAGTATTAATGTTAATGCTAATTTTGTTACGTAAATGTAACCATAAATCATTGTTTTAACACAATTTTAACACAAACTAAATTTGATAAACAAATTGTGACCCTTTTAACAGGTTTTTAGCTATTCAGTATTCTCTAATTGCTTAAAACCTTTTCTTAATTGGCAAAATTAATCAAAGCATTCACAATAAATAGTCCATCACTGATTTTAATAAGTGAATTCAGTCATTTTTGACATTTGATTTTTTGCAATGCTTTAGTAAAGCACAGATTTATTATCACAGCTGCGAGTCAGTTGATTCCTTCGCATTAGAGCAGAGCTGATGATAATGATTGGCGAAGTCTGTGAATGATGGTAATTAGTTGAAATGAGTGTTTGTAAACAGTTGCTTGATGTGTCCTCAGAGGAGTTTACAATGTGTGTGTGTGTGTGTGTCTGCAGAAGTAAAGTGCCACGAGGACTGTCTGACATGCGCTGGCACACCGGATCACTGTGCCAGCTGTCGAGACCCTTCTGCCCTGCTAATGAACGGACGCTGTCTGCAGGCCTGTCCTCAAGGCTTTTTCGCTCAGGGCAAGGTTTGTGCAGGTAAAGACACATTTTTCTTTTTGTATTTTGCAGGTGTACTCCTGAAACCCTTGCTCATTTTGGTTAATAAATTGTTGTTCAACTTGTGGTTTATGTAAGTGAAGATTAAGAGCTCACGCAGGAGAAATAGTCATTTTGAAAAAAAAACATCCTAAAAAATAAGTATTGTAATTCAAATCTACAGACCCAAATTAATACTGTAAAAGATAAAGTTTGACAAAGTGTATTTTTAATTTTTTCTTTCCATTGGGCTGAAAAAAGGTTTAATGTAAAGCCAAAAAGGCCAATTGAATTCAGTTCAATTAAATTAAATTCAGGTTTATTTGTATAGCACTTTTCACAATAATTGTCACTTCAAAGCAGCTTTACAAAATGTACACATTATTACGTTATAGTCAAAGTCAGAAAGTGTTGTTGAGTATACATTGGACAGTACAGCGATCAAGCATATACATAGTTAACCTGCATTTATATGTCCATTTGTACAATATACTGTAATACATTTTCAATTAAATACTTCACTCTCACTCTCTATTGTCAGCACTTTTGTCAACTGTGTTGTTTTAAAGTGCTTTATAAATAAAATTAAACTGAATGAAGTGATTGATCAAAGTCTCTAAACTGACAAATGCATGAAAATGTTTTTGCCTTTAGCACATTCATTCATGCAATCATTAATTCATTCATTCATTCGTTTTCTTTTCGGCTTAGTCCCTTTATTAATCTGGGGTCGCCACAGCGGAATCAACCACCAACTCATCCAGAATATGTTTTTTTACGCAGCGACCCATCTCTGGGAAACATCCATACACACTCATTCAGACACATACACTATGGACAATCTAGCCTAGCCAATTCACCTGTACCACATGTCTTTGGACTGTGTGGGAAACCGGAGCACCCGGAGGAAACCCACGCAAATGCGGGGAGAACATGCAAACTCCACCCAGAAACACCAACCTTCTTGCTTTGAGGTGACAGCACTCCCTACTGCGCCACCGCGTTGCCTTCATTCATTCAATCATTTATTTATTTATTTATTTATTTATTTATTTATTTATTTATTTATTTATTTATGTTAGTGTAGCCTCTAAATACAGAAGTCAGATTGCAAATGGTATCTTCTGTTACATTTTGAACTGAAACTCTTCAAAGTGAAAACTGTTTCCCTTCTATGTTTATCACATGAATTATAATTCAACTATTAGCAGTTTGCGTGTTGATAGTGCTAGCTGCTCACTGGCTAATGTCCAGATTTGATAAGTGTGTATGTTTACATAGCCACCAATAATTCGATTTTGTTACGATTAAGACAGTACTCTGATTAAGAGTATCAACCATGTAATCTACCATGTAAACAGCGATTTTTGAATAATCCGACTAAGGTCATAATCGAATTAAACAGAAATCGGATTAAGACATGTGGAGTATGCCGATTTTAGTCGCATTATTGAAGTGCAGTACAGACATATAAATGCCACAATCAAACTATTACCATCGTGGTGTTCCCTGGGCATCTCCTATTTCCTCTCATCCTATGTGGGATTGGATCGACCATCTGTTTCTGTAATATGTAGCAAACTTAATGATCACACTGCAAAGCCTCTGTCTATCATACAGTACTTATATGGAATCGTGAACTAACAGATTTGGACTTATCGATTGACTGGGACAGGGTGTGGTCTAACCTAATCTTAAGTTCTAACAACTTAGCTCATCGTCTTATCCATTTCAAAGTTATACATCGAGCATACATAACTCCTTATAAGAGGTTTAAAATGAAACTGCAGTCTAACTACAACTGTCATATCTGTAACACTGTAACCTCTGGTAATTTTCTTCATATGTTTTGAGAATGTCCAATTGTTGTCGACCTGTGGTCTCATGTAAATTCTGTTTTGTCCTTTTTACTACAAGTTGATTATGTGTCTAATCCGGGTTTACAGTATGTCTTCTCAATGATGATTCTACTTTCTGTATAAGGACACTAAAGAAGTGAATGTTGTTTGTTGGTTTTACAGCTGCAAAGAAGGCAATCATATAAAATTGTTTTTTTCCGCACATGTGTCCAAAAACATTTTGGATTCATAGCCTCCTTAAAATAGTGACTTATTAAAAACCTATTACCATCGTGTAGGATTTTCACAGAATTTTGCAACAGAATAGTCAATACACACACAGCTAAACACCGCAAAATGTGGAGTTTTTTTCTTCCAGCAGTTCATACTTGCATCAAATATCTCATTTGTCACAGGGGGCATGCGTGAAATGTTTCTGAATGAAAGTGAAAGTGCCAAACTGCAGTTAAAGTTGAAAATTAAAAATAAAAAACACCTGAAATTACATGAAACAGCAGAGGAATTGTGGATAGCATTCTGACGCATTGATGTTAATCGATAAATGTGCAATAACTTATAAAATGGGATCATGAAAGGAACATTCAAAAAGCAACTCATGTAAAAACCTTAATCATATTAGTGTCTTATTCAGATTAAGGCAAATAATTTGATTACTGATGTCCATGTAAACGTAGTCAGATTGTAATTGATTCACAGCCACATCACCATTTATGAATGAACAAATGCAATCTTCAGTATTCTTTTTTCTCTCAGAGCTTATTTTGTGCAGATATAAACAAACTTTTTATTTTATTTTTTAAAATGTATTTCGCGGTTGTACTTCTGCAGCCCACGCATGTTTTCTTGAATGAACTGCCATTCACTTTATCCTCCCCATTCCTTTTTTTTCCACCAGACACTTAATTTTTACACCATGGTATTTGAAATCCTCAAAACGCCCTGTGTTTGGGTTACTTCCTTAAATAGCTAATCCTATAGCTTTGTTGGCATATGTGTGAGTGTTTATTCTCGCTCTATATGTGGATGTGCATATACACGCATATGAGTCATGTTTGTCACAGCGATTTCAACAAGTCAAAACACAGACCGAATCCTACACTGGAATTTCCCCCCTTATATTTTAGATGGCTGCAGCATCATTGGATGAATTTCTTATAGTCAGTTACTTAGAGCAAGATACTGCAGATGGAATAGTGTTAAAAATAGGAATTGTGGTCCAAAATCTGAAAACCTGAACATTGCTTGAATACAGGATCTTGTTTAAATTAGTTTATTTTTGACATATTATCAAATGTCAAAATATTATGTTATCACTTTGACATAAATCAAAGTTTTTGGGGGATTCTCTTTTTATCTCTCCATAATGCAAACAGACAGAAAAAAAAAATACATTTGCACATTTATCTTAGTATAATTAGTCAAATTTCTTACAGTCACTTTTTTATGGCAAGATTCTGCAGATGAAATAGGGTTAAAAAGAATAAGATCTGTGGTTAAGGTTAAAAAGTAAGAAATATGCAAATGGTGAAATTAATAAAATAAAACAAATGGCTAATTTGCATACATTTCCAGCACAGAAATCTGATCATTGTATGAATTCAAGTTTTTTACATTAAAAGAGTCCGAGTTTTTTGGGGGAGTCTTTTTTTATCTCTCCATACTTTTAACAGACAGAAAAAAAAGAAAACGTTGGCAACAAACATTTGTTGTGGATTAAAAGGTTGTATACAATCAGGCAAATTATGTGTGAACAAACCTTCAGAATACAGATATAGCTAACTGTGAAGTTTGGTGTATTTAAGAGCTTCTGAAGAGGAGATTTATAGCTCAGTGCAGGGAAGAAAATAATTATGAGACAACGGCCTTTAAAATATGCACTGTAATTGAAATCTACACAATCAAATTGTTAAAGAGCAACAGAAAAGAGTATTTTAGAAGCTTTCTTTCCATTTAAAGCATTTTCACAAAGCCAAAATGCATTTGCACATTTATTTTAGCGTAGTTGGACAGATTTCTTATAGTCACTTTTTATGGCAAAATTCTGCAGATGAAAATAAGAAATATGGAAATGGTGAAATTAATAAACAAAACAAAAATAATTGGCTAATTTGCATACATTTCTAGCACAGAAATCTGAACATTGCATGAATTCAGGTTATTTTTTTACATTAAAAGAATCAGTTTTTTGGGAATCTTATTTTATCTCTCTATAATGCTAACAGACAGAACAAAAAGAACACATTGGCAACAAACATTTGTTGTAGGATAAAAGGTTGTATACAATCAGGCAATCATGTTTGAATAAACCTTTAGAATACAGCTAAAACTGTAAAATTTAGTGTATTTAAGTGCTTCTGAAGAGGAGATTTATAGCAGGAGAGAAAATCATTATAAGAAAATGGCCTTTAAAATATGCACTGTAATTGAAATCTACAGTACAGACACAAATTGATAAAGAGCAAGAAAAATGAGTATTTTAGAAGCTTTCTTTGCATTTAAAGCATTTGCAAAAAGCCACAAAAAAAAAAAAGCCAAAATTGACAGGTTGACATGTTTTTTTTTACCTGTAGTGTCTCGCCTTGAACTCTCTCACATGATTTCATGTTTTTGTGTTCTGCTTTTGCATATTATTTTAGTATTACAGTCACAAACTGTATCCTCCAACCCGTATCACCCTTGTGTTTCTGTTTTTCTGCCAGCCTGCCAGCCGTCATGTGCCACCTGTGAGAATGACTTTGAATGCACAGCATGCGGTGGGTCGTTTCTGCTCAGTGGCAGGCAGTGTGTGGCCACCTGTGAGAGAGGTCTGTTTCAGGCCCACACACACTGCCTCAGTAAGTCAACTGCTGTTTACACTTCATTCTCTTTTATTGTCTTGACTTTCTGTGATGCTGTTTACTTCTGCTGCCTTGTTGTTTACGTACCAGTGGTAAAGAAAGTGCATCTACAGTGTTGTGACAGCAGGTAGCTGAATAGAAAAGATGGCAGTAATGCTTTGACAACATGGTTTCAATGCTTTTGTGGAGCTACTATAAATAAATGTTGCTCCAAAATCTGTAATGTGTATTGTACAAATATAGAATATAGAATATTTTATATTTGTACAATACACATTACAGATTTTGGGGCAGTGTGTGTATACAGTATATAGTGTGTATGCAGTGCAACAAGTTTCAACATTATTAATGATAATAAATATTTATTGAGCACCAAACAAACATTTGATTAGAATTTCTGAAGGATCATGTGACACTTGAGGACTGAAGTAATTATAATTCAGTAAAGCATAAAAATTCATCTTTACCATCACAGGAAAAATGTTACTTTAAAATATGTGACCCTGAACCACAAAACCAGTCATATGTGTAAGTGATTGTATTGATGTATGGTTTGTTAGGATTGGACTATATGTGGCTGAGATGCAAATATTAAAAATCTGGAATCTGTGGGTTTATGAAAATGATAAACATTTAAAGTTAAACATTAAAATAGTGTTTTATAAAAATTTTAATTCTAATAATAATAGCTTTGAAATTGTGCACCAACCATATCACTAGCATTCACACCAGCAAAAGCGTTAAACACAAGTGATTTACATGATAAAGCAATGTAAAGATGTGATAGACTAATTTCTACTTTTGCCTGGGTCTGCAGCATGAACCTCCGCTGAGTGCAAATGCACACAAGTTGTACTTGTCATGGATTGGTCAGGCTCTCACGACCCCCACTCACGAAGATCACCATCACCTGACTTCTAATGAGCACACAGCTGCATCACATTCACGAGCACCAGATAAAAGCACAGCACTCCAGTCGCTCATTGTCCGGGCTCGTCTCGACGAAAGCGGACAACTGAGCGACCACTCAGCGTAGTCATCCTCAGCTAAAACAAACGATTTACTTACCTGTTCTCTTTGTATTCCTCCTAGTCTTCCTGGTCCTCCCGAATCGTCCTGTCTTCCAGTCCTTCCAAGTCTGTGTCATCCTCTGTCAGCTGTATCTGGTGTGTGCTGTCCATCCTCGTGTATTCCTGTTACCCAGCCACGGAGGAAAAGACCCCAACATCATTCCTGATCCTCCTGGCTATCCTTCATGTGCTCCTTGTTGTCATTTAATAAACACCCTAACGTTTCCTTACCTCTGTCTCCTGTCCGCTTCATAACAGAAGCCCGGACCCATAACGACGACAACATGAGCACCCCCGATCACCTTCAAGAGCTGGTGGACCAGTTGAAGCGGATTCTACAGCCACCAGCTCCACTTTCCAACGCACCACCAGCACCGAGCACTTCCGCCTCCACAGTTTCTTCTTCGGCCCTTCCTTCCAGTCCCATGGCCCGACCAGCGCCCTACTCAGGCAGAGCGGGGGAGTGCAATGGTTTTCTGTTACAATGTTCCCTCATATTCGAAATGCAACCTTCTCTATATCCCACAGATAAGTCGAAGATCGCCTACATCGTATCTCTACTCTCTGGACCTGCACTTAAATGGGCTGAGACGATCTGGAACCAAGCCGGGCCGGTCATGAATTCCATCACTACCTTCACGGAGTATTTCAAAGAGGTGTTTGGACGTTCTGATGGGGAAGTAGCCGCTGGAGAGCAGCTGTATCATCTAAAGCAAGGTACTCTATCTACACAGGAATATGCTCTCCGGTTTCGCACTCTAGCAGCTGCAAGTGGATGGAATGAGAGATCGTTGTTGACCACGTACCGGCTCGGCTTGGAACCCACTCTCCGAATCCAACTGGCCACATTAGATGATACAATGGGTCTGGAGAGATTCATCCAACATTCTCTCCGATGTTCCGATCGTCTCCGTTCCTATCAACAGGACACCATCACCCCCTCGTCTGCACTCCTCCAATCGCCTGAGTCAACAGCCTCTCCAGAACCAGAACCCATGATAATAGAGTCTGGAAGACTGACATCAGCGGAACGACAGAGGAGGCTGACCCGGGGTCTGTGTCTATACTGCGGTGTCAGTGGACACACCCGTATGGAGTGTCCCCTTCGTCCCATTCGGACTTCAGTGAGTGTATTCAGTACGAATATTGAACAATGTAAACCACTTACTACCACCGTACAAATAACTACTGCCTCTATTTCTCTCCTTGTCACAGCCCTCATCGACTCCGGGTCAGCAGGGAACTTCATCTCCCAATCCCTCTGTCGTCAACTCCACCTCCGTACTGAGGCGTCCTCGCATATATACCAGATACAACCGATAACCCAGTGCACTCGATCTTCGACCCGTATCCATCGACAATGCGAAGACATCCTTCTTCAAGTGGGGTTGTTACATCAAGAGAGGATTCAATTTCTGGTTCTGGAGGGTGCAAATATGGACATCATTCTAGGGCGCCCGTGGCTGGTGAAGCACGATCCCATCATCTCTTGGGGCACAGGAGAGATAAAGAAATGGGGATCTGGATGTACACCTGCCTGTTTTCCAAATCTCCCTCTTCAAGGTCGGAACCCCATTTCTTTGTTTGCAACATCGGTCGAGAGCCCTCCTGAGAAGCAGTCTATCCACATTCCTAAGGAGTACAGCTCCTTTCATGATGTCTTCTGCCCCAAGAGAGCTTCCCAGCTACCGCCGCATCGGCCATGGGACTGCGCGATCGACCTAGTTCCAGATGCCCAGTTGCCAAGAGGTAGGATCTACCCGCTCTCGCTTCCAGAGAATCAGGCAATGGAAGATTACATAAGGGAAGCTCTGAGTCAGGGGTACATACGTCACTCAAAATCACCAGCCGCCTCAAGCTTCTTCTTTGTGGCCAAGAAGGACGGAGGGCTGCGTCCATGCATCGACTACAGGGTCCTAAATAACGGTACAGTAAAATACCGATATCCCCTTCCTCTGGTACCAGCCGCTTTGGAACAGCTCCGAGAAGCTAAAGTCTTCACGAAATTGGACCTCCGCAGCGCGTATAATCTGATAAGAATACGTGAGGGGGACCAATGGAAGACAGCATTCGTGACCCCTACTGGCCACTATGAATATGAGGTCATGCCTTACGGTCTGGTCAACGCCCCCTCCGTATTCCAAAACTTCATTCATGAAGTCCTCCGGGAGTTTCTTCACCACTGTGTAATAGTGTACATAGATGACATCCTCATTTACTCCCGGAGTGAGGCCGAACATCGCCAACACGTTGCGGAGGTCCTACACACATTGAGAGAACATCACCTCTACCTCAAAGCGGAGAAATGCTCATTCCACCAGAAGTCGATTCATTTCTTGGGATACATCATTGACCAAACCGGTATACGTATGGATGGGAAGAAAATTGAGGCTGTTCTATCCTGGTCAGAACCCACTTCCATTAAGGAGCTCCAGAGGTTTCTTGGGTTTGCTAACTTTTATAGACGGTTTATCAAGGACTACAGCAGGATTACATCACCTCTCACTAATCTCCTCAAGGGTAAACCCAAAGGACTGGAGTGGACCAAAGAAGCAGCCGCAGCCTTCCGCCTTCTTAAGAAGGAGTTCACAAGGGCCCCACTCCTGACTCATCCTGACCCAAATCTTCCTTTCGTGGTGGAAGTGGACGCATCCACCACCGGCGTCGGGGCAGTATTATCTCAACATCATGATACACCGCCCCGACTGCATCCCTGTGCCTATTTCTCTCGGAAGTTGAGCCCGGCGGAGCAGAATTACAGCATAGGAGACAGGGAGCTTCTAGCAATCAAGCTAGCCTTGGAGGAGTGGCGTCACTGGTTGGAGGGAGCCAAACATCCGTTCCAGGTGATCACAGATCACAAAAACCTCCAATACATCAAAGAGGCCAAGAGACTATGTCCACGTCAAGCCAGATGGTCACTTTTCTTCTCACGTTTTGATTTCTCCATTTCCTATCGTCCAGGACCCAAGAATCTAAGAGCAGACGCTCTCTCTCGTTTACACGAGCATCACGATCATGAAGAACTCCCAACGAAGATTCTTCCCGAACACATCTCCATTTGTCCGATCACCTGGAACGCTCCTCCAGTCGTTGCCACTCCGGAAGCCCCTGCTCCGCCGGGATGCCCTCCTCATCGGCAGTTCATACCACCTGAACACCGGGTAGATCTGATCCACTCCTTACATACCTCGCTAGGCACTGGACATCCAGGGATCAACAATACTCTCTCGCTAGTATCCCAACGATTCTGGTGGCCAAACATGGCAAGGGATGTGAGGCAATATGTTCAGGGCTGTAAGGACTGTGCCCAATCCAAGAGCCCACGTCATCTACCCGCTGGAAAGCTCCATCCCTTGCCGATTCCGAACCGTCCCTGGTCACACCTAGGAGTGGACTTTATCACTGACCTCCCTTCGTCAGAAGGTAATACCTGTATTCTAGTCATAGTAGATAGATTCTCAAAGTTTGTCAAACTAATCCCTCTGAAAGGTCTTCCCACAGCCTTTGAAACTGCCGACAATATCTTTAATCAAGTCTTCAGGTCATTTGGTATTCCAGAAGATATTGTGTCGGACAGAGGTCCACAGTTCATCTCACGTCTATGGAAAGCCTTCTTCAAGCTCCTAGGTGTGGCCGTCAGCCTCTCTTCTGGATATCATCCCCAAACTAACGGGCAGACAGAGAGGAAGATTCAGGAGGTGGGACGGTTCCTGAGGACCTTCTGCAGTGGTCACCAGAACTCCTGGAGCCAGTATTTGGGCTGGGCAGAATATGCCCAAAATTCACTGCGGCAACCCTCCACCGGACTCACGCCATTCCAGTGCGTCCTGGGCTTCCAACCACCGCTCTTTCCCTGGGATGGCGAACCATCTGATGTCCCCGCAGTGGATCACTGGTTCCGGGAGAGCGAGAGAGTCTGGGACGAGGCTCATCAACATCTGCAGAGGGCAGTCCGTCGAAGCAAGGTAACCGCCGATAGGAGAAGGTCTGAAGAACCCAGATACACACCCGGACAAAAGGTGTGGCTATCCACCCGGGACATACGCATGCGACTGCCCTCTCGCAAGTTAAGTCCCCGATTTGTTGGTCCCTTCACCATCGTGGAACAGGTTAACCCCGTCACCTACAAACTACAATTACCCTCTCACTACCGTATTCACCCTACATTCCACGTATCACTCCTGAAACCCTATCACGATCCTGTTCTTCCCTCCACAGAGCCTGACCACGAAGAGGAACCCCCTCCTCCACTGCTCCTAGAAGAAGGAGCCGTCTACGCAGTGAAGGAGATCTTGCGTTCCCGACGTCGTGGTGGCCAGTTGGAGTACCTGGTGGACTGGGAAGGGTACGGCCCCGAAGAAAGGACATGGGTTCCCAGAGCTGATATTCTCGATCCTAGTCTCATGGTGGAGTTTCATGAGAGCCACCCTGAGTTCCCAGCGCCTAGAGGCAGAGGGAGACCACCACGGCGTCGGAGGTGTCGGCCCTCAGGAGCGGGCCCTGGGGAGGGGGGTACTGTCATGGATTGGTCAGGCTCTCACGACCCCCACTCACGAAGATCACCATCACCTGACTTCTAATGAGCACACAGCTGCATCACATTCACGAGCACCAGATAAAAGCACAGCACTCCAGTCGCTCATTGTCCGGGCTCGTCTCGACGAAAGCGGACAACTGAGCGACCACTCAGCGTAGTCATCCTCAGCTAAAACAAACGATTTACTTACCTGTTCTCTTTGTATTCCTCCTAGTCTTCCTGGTCCTCCCGAATCGTCCTGTCTTCCAGTCCTTCCAAGTCTGTGTCATCCTCTGTCAGCTGTATCTGGTGTGTGCTGTCCATCCTCGTGTATTCCTGTTACCCAGCCACGGAGGAAAAGACCCCAACATCATTCCTGATCCTCCTGGCTATCCTTCATGTGCTCCTTGTTGTCATTTAATAAACACCCTAACGTTTCCTTACCTCTGTCTCCTGTCCGCTTCATAACAGTACTCACCGTTGTACTTTTATTTGTAACAGCAGGGAGCAACTCAGAGTAACTGTCATGATGAAACAGTGGTATGGTAGTTGTAAATTAATTAATTTAGTTATATAAAATGAATAGGTTGTGGATAATATTGAAGGACACTCATGAAAATATTTGGTTTTACACAACTGTTTAAATTAGTAACTTATGTTCTGTTTTATATATCCTAACTGCGTACTTAATGCAAATATAAATATGTATACAATAAAATGACAATTAATGTACTTTAAAAGCATTGGAGAAACTGTGCACAAAAAATACAGTTGAAGTCAGAATTATTAAACCCCCTTTGAATTTTTTTTTCTTTTTTAAATATTTCCCAAATGATGTTTAACAGAGCAAGGAAATTTTCACAGTATGTCTGATAAAATTTTTTCTTCTGGAGAAAGTCTTATTTGTTTTGTTTCGGCTAGAATAAAAGCCAATTTTAATTTTTAAACACCATTTTAAAGTCAAAATAATTAGCCCCTTTAAACTATATATTTTTTTTGATAGTCTACAGAACAAACCATCATTATACAACAACTTGTCTAAATACCCTAACCTGCCTAGTTAACCTAATTAACCTATTTAAAGCCTTTAAATGTCACTTTAAGCTGTATAGAAGTGTCTTGAAAAATATCTAGTCAAATATTATGTACTGTCATCATGGCAAAGATAAAATAAATCAGTTATTAGAGATGAGTTATTAAAACTATTATGTTTATAAATGTGTTGAAAAAAAAAATCTCTGTTAAACAGAAATTGGGGGAAAAAATAAACAGGGGGGCTAATAACTCTGACTTCAACTGTATGCATTGTTTTCCCTCAAAGCTTCAAACGAAATCTAAAGAACTATGCTGTTTTGGATTTCTAAAAGTGTTGCATGTGCAAATTTCCCCAGCTTGGCCAGACTCGGCTCCAAATTACAAAAAATGTTGTGCGCTCCACCAGCCCAAATAGTGTCCTGTGCACCAAAAGCAAACATCCACCAACACTACGATGACATCACATTTGCCGTGCACACCCAGTCGAACTTGCATATGCGTAGAGTATGAACCAGCCTTAAGGTGTGATTCATGTGAAATGCTCGAGCTGAAAGATCTGAACTTTGGCGAAAATTCACACCACAATAACCAATCAGGAGCTTACTCTAGTTGCGGCCAGCATCCAGGTGCAGCTCTTTGAGCAGTTGGTGAAACTCACCAATCTGCTTGTGCCTCTGAAGGATTTGATGGACCCAGAAATGGCACTCAATGAGTCTGCACCGTTTTTCAGCCTTCCATGGCACATACAACACAGCTACCCTCTCAACAAAATCCATGTCAGCCATTTTGCAACTGGAGTGATTTCGTGCCTGTTGTGAAGTGAATTTCATGCGTGTTCAACCATCTAATTATGTACAAATTGGGCGATTTACTCATGCAAGGCACGTCCGGTGTGAACGCCCAATAATGGTAGTGTTATTAGCTAATTAGGGAGACCAGTAGGGGATGTCTAAGTAGATCCCAGTATGCAGACGGGGAAACTATGAAAAAGGACTTTTGGATGAGACATTAAAACATAGGTTTTGATCCTCTGTGGTCAATATAAGCAGCCTCTTAATAATCCCCATTCTTTGAATGACTCTGTCACTCTCTAAATGCTGTGGTGAACGTGCTGGAGTCATTGTGCTGTGACTGCCTTTACGTTATCAAAGTGGATTCTGTAGTAAAGGACTAACCTGTTTAAATGCCTCATTCATCAATTCTTTCAGATTAAGCTCCATTTACTTCCCTGGTAACCAAAAGTGCCACAGATTACATTTAGACTTTTAATTCCTGTTGTACAACATTTTGCGTAGCTCTAAAAGGTCAATTTGGTCTTTGCTATTAAAGCCAGATGGAGCATTATTGCACCTGCAGTGCATTCACTCCTTGCATAAGAATCAACCTGAAGACGTGTGTACCTGGTACCTTGTCAAGCCTCCTGACTCTAGCAATCCAATCTGGAGGGAATCACGCATTAGTGGCCTGCTAACTGGTCTGTGACTGGGAGCACTAGACTATACGGCAATTACTGCAGTCCCCGCTCTCATTTAATTTCACACTTTAATAAGCCTCTCCCACAGATTGGACTGTATTGTTCTACAAGGGACAAGATGGAGACCAAATATCCAGCTTAGGTTGAGCATGTTATGGTGGATTTATCGAGAATGAGTCTTAGTGGGAGACTGAATGTGGATACCATTTTGGTCAAATTGTTTTACATTCTGACTGAGTACAAATGCAAACACGTTGACGTTAATACTGTACGTTATCTAGAAATGTGGGAGGCCTTAAGATGTTTTTTTATTCTTAAAGGGGCCCTTGATAAAGATTTCACTTTTTTAACTTTACTTTGTTATGTTGCTGTTTGAGCATATACTTACAGAATTCACTTTTTAAAGGGATAGTTCAACCAAAACTGAAAATTCTGTCTTCAATCTTCACTTGTCATAATTCTCTTTCAGTTTTTTTCTTCTTCTGTTGAACACAAAACAGTTATTTTAAGTTGTTTTGAAAAATGCTGGAAACTTGTAGCTATTGACTTAGTATTTGTCATTCCAACTATAAAGAAAAATGGTTACAGGTTACATATTTTAACATTTTTCAAAATATCTTCTTTTGTGTTCAGCAGAAAAAGGAAAGTCGTAAAGGTTGTGCAAATATATTTTTGGATGAACTGACCCTTTAAGGCCTACTGCACAACAAACACTGGTACTGTAGGGACTAAAATGAGCTTCTTCCTGGGTTTGGCTGATTAAAATGTCACCATGATCTGCTTTTGAAGATTTATCATAGTGTCATGCTACAGCATGCATCAGTTGCAATTCCAACTCGACATACATTCACATCAAATATTAACTCAGTGGTAGAGTTACACTCACGGGACACTGCACTTGTTCATTAGGACAAAAGTACATTAGTGTCATGCAGGGACGGACTGGGACAGCATTTTCACCCTGGAAAAGTTATTCTAGCTCAGGCGATCGGTGAGTGAAGAGAGAACAACAAGGCCAAAGTCACGGTGGCAGGCCAGATTGACCATCAGGCCACCGGGAAATGTCCCGGTGCTCCCTATGGCCAGTCTGCCCCTGGTGTCATGTGCTCTAAAGCCTTGGCAGTTAAACATTTCATTTGTGTGTTGCTATGCACTTTTTTTCTGAGCGCACTTCTTATTGTATAAAAATTGTCTGATTGTCAAAACCACACAAGATTTACTTATCATGGTGGCTCAGTGGTTAGTACTGTTGCCTCACAGCAACAGGTTCGAGTTCCGACTGGGTCAGTTGGCATTTCTATGGGAAGTTTGTTCTCCCCGTGTTTGCGTGGGTTTCCTCCAGGTGCTCCAGTTTCCCCCACAGTCCAAAGACATGTGCCATCAGTGAACAAAAATAGGCAAAAAATCGCAAAACAAAATAGGCTGTAGTGTATGAGTGTGTGTGTATGGGTTTTTCCCAGTACTGAGTTGCAGCTGGAAGGGCATCTGCTGCGTAAAACATATGCCGGAATAGTTGGTGCTTCATTGCACTGTGGCGACCCCTGATAAATAAAGGACTAAGCTGAAGGAAAATGAATAAACATACAAGTTTGGCTTTACTGCTCAGATAATTTCAAAATGGCTAAACCAACATCACAAACAATTAAGATAATTAAGCGGGAATTGGGATCCTATTTTAGCCATATCACCCATACACAATTTATATAAATCTTCACCTCACAAGCATTAGATTTCCTTTAAAATGGATTAGACAATTGGAACACACTGACCAATCAAAGGAGATAGTTTATTTCTGAGGGTGGAGCTTTAAGAGAAGGGAGGCGAAACAGTGCGAATAAACTAAATAAAATTACAATTGAGAAAAACAACAATGTATGAACATGCTACAATGCACCCCATAAACACAATTAAGCCCCAAAATAGCAGCCCTGTGCCATTTTTTAATTTATCTAATTTCCAGTGTCATTATAATGTATACTTGCATTTTTTGTTTATTATATCTTATATAACTTTTCATATTTCTTATATAACTCTCATTACTATATACGCATTGTACATGACACTACTTGGCTATCTTAAAATGTATACTTTCACGTCAGCACCTTTCAAGAATTCTTGCAAAACTTTAAAGAGTTGTACTGACAGACATTCCCAAGTGTGCTGTCACTAATTTTTCTAGCGCACAGAGCTTTTCAAACCCACTAAACATGGTTACCTACGTCTCTTGTTCACACTTTGTTGTTGGCTGTCAAAATATTTGGTCCTTTTCCAGCTTCTCAGGGTTCTGGGCCGGTTTGGTGCCAGTTTGTGTGAGAGTTTGTGGAGATGTGCCATGTAGAAGCGTGAATGTTGCACAGCGGGCGTCGTGCCCAGACTCCTGCTTTAATCCAGAGCACTAGACTCACAAAAAGAATGTGAGAAGGTGTCTTGTGACCTCATTGCTGCACAGCATAATTAGAGACTGCTTCAACAGATTCACAGGTGTTCATCGCAACTTATATTGTACTGCAACTGTTATGTGTGAACAGTTTATCATTGTACAGTGCCCAGCATAAAGGAGTACACACTGACATATTTCCTTGAAGAATTTAAATTAAATCTTTCTAAAACCTTAATTATTGGTTTTACATTAGAGTAGTCAGTACCAAAGGCAAAATTGGAATGATTCTATTTAAATAATAAGATCATGGTGCAAAAATAAGTACAAGAACATAGAATAAAATTATATTCAACTGATAAAACAAATACAAACTAAATTTTAGTTAGTTCTTATTTCAGACGCTGCATCCTTTGAAAGATGCATTCGAAGGCTGCTGTGTCATCGTGGCACTACAAAGGCTGTCTCATTTTAAAAAAATTGAAGGCTTCTTTAAATGCAGCCTCAAAATGCATTCATTTTTCCCAGGTAATGAAGAACACAACCGGTGGATCCTTTGCGACCTCAAACATCCTAAGATTCATTGCGCGCTGATAACAGCAGGAAGTTTGTTTAAAAGAAAACTCCGGATTGAATGTATGAATTCGGTTTTATTATATATGGATACCTAAACACTTTATTAAACAAAAAGAGTATGACATGTCTTACTAAAAAGTGATTTTATAGACCGTTTACATTTTTATGTGTACATGTATGGATCAAAGGAAATATATTTCCAGCTTTTGTAAACCTTGTTTTGCCTTTAGATTGCTTAAAATAACTTTTAAAATCATGAAAAAAAGTAATTACATTACTTATTAACGGCAGCTGTTACTGTTGCTAGGTGACGAGATCTGTCCTTTGTAGGCAGGGTCATCTCATTTCAAAATGCTCAATTCGGCCTGTGGAGTTTGATGGTCTTTGAAGTCTGCATCCTTCTGAGGCAGCTTTAGTTGTAGGGTGTAAACATTTTTACATGAATGAATATAAATATTTAATGCAAATGTGTATTGTCTGTATTAACTGCGAAACTAATCTTTTTAAATCTTCTTTTCAAATGTGGGCTCTATGGGCTCTATTTTAATGATCTAGGTGCAAAGTCTAAAATGCGTGGCGCAAAAGAGTTAAGGGTGTGTCTGAATCCACTTTTGTTATTTTAAGGATGGAAAAATACGCTCTGCGCCCTGGTGCATGGTCTATACGTGTGTTTTGAGCATAACATGCATTAAACCAATCAGAGTCTCATCTCACATTTCCTTTAAGAGTCAGTTGTGTCGCATCAGGGCGCATTTGGTATTTACAAAAGGTGGAATTTGTACGTGGAAAAACTTATCGATTCACTAGCAAGAAAACAGTTAAACAGTCCATCTGCAGCACAAGGATAAAAAACGAGACTTCTCCATTCGGCCTCTTTACTTTCTCTTTACTTTACTTTTACTTTTTACTTTACTCCTTTACTTTCATGAATAAGGCAACAGTGTTGTACACACTCCACTGAAGACATCCATTATCCAACATATTTAATTTCGTTTGTTAAGTGCAAAGATTTGATTCAAAACTATTTATAAATTCAGTTCTAATTTCCAGAAAACGAATAAATGAACAATAATAATGAAGTGTGGTCAAAAAAACACGTCCTATCACTATGATGCATTCGTCTCAAAAACCCGACAGATGGACAAATCTAAACTTGTTTTTATTAAAACAAATATAAATATGCATATAATAAATAATACTGCTTATAATAATAGTATTATAATAAACGTGAAGGCATGGAGGCAGAGGCTTTTATATTTATGTAGAAAAGAATACTTTTTGTAACATTTTTCATAAGTAAAGATATTTGTGTATTGCTGTACATCCTGTGTGTATTAAGCAATGTGTACGCGTTTTGGACCTGCATAGATATGGCGCATAACTAACGCACTCTGCGCTAGACTTTAGAGCAGCTTTCAGTTCATCAATGGAGCAGTCTATTTCAGTTCCTCAAAATAGCAACGCACCAACAATGCGCCTTAACACACCTCCTTTTTAGACCGGAACACCCATGAGTGCACAAAGTGGCTCAAATGGATTTGCTATTTGTACAACGTGGCGCAAAACGGGAAAATTAGAGTTGCGGTTTCTCAAAATAGTAACAAATGCCACCAAACACATCTTATGCCTTACTGCATCGGGTGTATAATAGGGCCCTATGTGTTTTAATATAGAGTAACAACATCGATTAACAATTCTTGTAGGAAAAAATTAAAATCTAAAATAAATCAGCAGATATAAAGCCTTCGGTTTTAAAAAAGGAAATCATCACATTTTTCTCATACTTGGTATTATATTTTAATATGAGTCATTTTTCATCATTTTAGAGGTTTGCTGTGGACATGAGCTTGAATTATGCAAGAACTGTAATACTGAGAAATGTTATAGCATTTTTAAACAACTGTTTCATATTTGAATATATTTGAACCTGTCATTTATTTCTGTGGTGGTGAAGATGGTGAGTTTTTGGCATCCATAAACATTAGTGTCACAGCATGCTTTAGAAATCATTTTAATATGCAGATCTGCAGCTCAAGAAACATTTGATATCATTGTAAAAATGTACATGATTATGTGATGATTGATTAATGTTGAAACCACCTTTTTATCAGGAATTTTCAAGAGAATAGAATGTTCAAAAGAACGTTTAGTAAAAGTCGATATACTATTGTATATAGAAAATATTTGACACATTTTTACAATAATAATATAAAATGCTTTGCTTTGACTTTTGACCAGTTTAAAAATGAATTACTTTCTAACATCAAATGTTAGAAAACCAGAAAATGTCACTTAATAATGCCAGGCATCATGTTTTGTTCAGAAATGTTAGAAATTTAGTATCCTTTTTTTTGCTGTTTGATAGAACCAGATAAAATAGTTTTTCTCACAGTTAGGTGATTTTGAAAGTGCTCTCAGCTTTTCACTTATTCTTCATAATTCTCTCTTCATCTCTCTCAGTTTCTTGATCTCTTTTTTGTCTAAAGTAGAGATAGCAGACTGATTAGATTTCCAGGCTCCTGAGATAAATTTATATGGAGCAGTTCAGTAAATTTGCCTAAGAGAGATTGAGCTCGTGCCCTGGCTATCCAAATTTAGGTCACTTATTTCATCAAGCAAATACACAGATAGGAAAAACTAAGAGAATAACTCTGCATATTTACCCAAAGTCCAATCAAGCCTTTCCAAATGACTTTGAAATTCATGGCCAGCTGCTTTCGAAAACAAATACAGATATAATTATTAGCATGGTTTTGGTTTGGTGTATAATCATTGGTGTATAAAGCATGATATTGTTTTAACAGATCTGAGTGGGTGATTATAGAAGAAGGTTATTATTGGGTTTGTGTTATTTTGCTTGGATGCACATATGGTTTGCTGTATGGTTTTGTGTCGTTCAAACAGTGGGATTTTATATATGTAAGTGCGTTCTTCAGGCTTTTTCTGTACCTTTTACAAGCTCCCTCAGAAAGGTCATCTTTTGTTCTTGTCTGAATGACATGTTTTCTCTCGCTGCCAAAGCAACGTCACTTTTATTCCTCAAAGAAAAGCCAAACAAGGACAGAACAGAAAGTAACCTTGTAAAGCCTACATTTGCTGCTGCTTTAGTTTTCTGCAGTCACTTTAGTTTTTAACATGTTATTTAATTCTTTCTTTTTTAGGTTGCCATGACTCATGCTCATCGTGTCAGGGGGCGGAGCCTCAGGATTGTTTGACATGCTCAGACTCCTCCCATTTACTGAAAGACGGATACTGTGTATCTGACTGCGGCCCAGGCTTTTACACAAGTCAAGGCAATTGTTACGGTATGATGAGACAAATTCTGTTAGTTAGTTATTTATTTTGTGTGAGTTTCATTTTCTGTTGGTCAGTAGTGAAATTAAGCTTGTTTATACGTTTTGTTTTTGAGATGTTATTTGAAATATTATGTTTTGTGTATTTATCATATATTGTCGAATACAATATATTACCTTTGCTTACATTTTCTCCATGCAGTTGTTGTTAAAAGTCAACATTTGCAACTGGACAATTGGAAATGGTTGATCTTACATTACATCTTTAAGTGTATTAGTTGAAACTGAGTTGAAAAATATCACATTATAAACACATTTCCTTGTCAGATGTCTTCTAGCCTCGAGGTACATTCAGATCCTCAAACATTTAGACAACATACACACTGCAAAGTTTAACAACCACATTTATATATGGAATTCAACTCCCTAAATGATTTAGTGTGTGTATGGCAAATGACTCTCTCTTTTACGCTGTTGTCACTATAATTTCATATCGACTATTTTTGACCAATTTTACGGTACCAAAACTGTTATGTTTGGAAGACTGCTTCAAAGAGTTCAGTCTTGCAGTGTTGCTAAGGCTTGCTTGACTCATAAATCAATCAACATTTAAATATACATTTATTTATTTAGGAGATGGTTTTACTTACAAATGGAAATTAAAGAAGCTCTTCAAACCATTAGAGAGCAGCAATAAATAGATGCCATGACAAGTGTTAGTTTACTCAGTTTAGCAGTTTTATTATTATTATTATTATTATTATTATTATTATTATTATTATTATTATTATTATTATTATTATTATTATTATTATTATTATTATTATTATTATTACTAGTAGTAGTAGTAGTAGTAGTAGAAGTAGTAGCAGTAGAAGTAGTAGTAGTAGTAGTAGTAGTAGAAGTAGTAGTAGTAGAAGTAGTAGCAGTAGAAGTAGTAGTAGTAGAAGTAGTAGCAGTAGAAGTAGTAGTAATTCAGTTTAATTATGATACTTAAATACTGCATTTTTGTGACATTTTAAGCACTTTTGTTTAGCTGAATTAGATTGTCGGATGGTCATAATAACCACTTTTTGATGTACCAAAAATATTTCCTAAAGATTTATAAAAAAGAAATTTAAAAAATACTTATTTTCAAAATACAAATTTATTACATCATTTATCATTAGAAAAAAAAATAGGAACCTATTAAAGTTTTCAATTTAAAAACTGTAGTCTATTGTCATTTATTCGGCAAATAACAAGCTGGCCAGCACATTCAACTTTCATCAGTCACAATTTGGCCATTTGAATAAAAAAAAAAACTAATGAAAACATAATAATAATAATGAGCTTCACGAGTTTTAAGAATAAGGTCCAAATTTTTAAATAAAAGTCACTTAAATAAATAAAAGTCTCTACAGTAGCGAAAGATGACCTCACTTGAAAATATTTGTTAGCATTGGCCCAAACTGATTGGCTGAAGTCCCGCAGAAGCGACAGCCAATAGAGGATTCCTCATGGTCTTAAAGCATTTTTGGGTTATTTTTCATTTTTGGGTTATTTTCACTATTTATGATGGCATAGCAGTCAACATAGGACAAATGAGCTCATGTATAGGACAAATTCTGGACCTTTGTCAGTAAGGAGTGGGTCTTCTGAACCCCCCGAACCCCCCTTGGCTACGGGCCTATAGTAGTAGTAGTAGCAGTAGTAGTATTAGTAGTTGCAGTAGCAGCAGCAGTAGTAGTACTGTAGTAGTAGCAGCAGCAGCAGTAGTAGTAGCAGTAGTAGTAGTAGTGTTTGTAGGAAAGTGTCTGGTGCATATGAAGTGCAAAAGGGTGTGTCTTCTACAGGTGGTTTGTCAAACTCAAATATGTGAAGCGCATTGAGAAATGCACAATGTTTTCCCAGAAATAATAATAATCAAGTTCATATAGTTATTAGAGTTGACTGATGATGACGTCAATATTTTCAGATTATTTTCAATAGTTATGTTTGATTTTTTTAGCCTGTTCTGGTAATACGACTGGCTCAAGCCTCGTAATACTACTTGCTCAACACAGTTAGTTATTATTGTGGACTTAATAAAAAGAAACACATGTCTGAAATGTTTGTAAATATATCACTAACAACTAGCTGTTCAGTTTAATTCTACTGTACACACTGTAGAGTTTTGCATATGCAATTTTCAGGTGTACTCCAGAATTTACATTTCCTGCTATTTTACTTACTCCTTGTCATCCAAGATGTTCATTATTGTGAGAAGGGATTGTGTAGAGCTCTTTGTAAACTGTAATTTGGACTTTTAACCTCCTGCTATAAGTAGAAACATCCAGGAGTTTCTCCTCAAAAACCTTTATTTCTATTTGACTGAAGAAAGATAGACATGAACATTTTGGATGGCATGGGGGGGAATAAGTGGTCTGGAAATGTTCATTTTAAAGTTGAACTATCCTTTAATTCAGGTGTTGGATGCTTTTGTCACTTCTGAGAATTACTAAACAGTGTGTATTTGTACAGAACAGGATTAAGCTCTAAAACTGACAACCAAATCTAGCCTCAAAGAGTTTGTGATCTTACTAAATATATTGTGTTGTTTTAAAATCTGTTTGCTTTGTGTCATGCGTTCAACCTTTAAGGTGCACTCAGTGTTTTTAGTAGTTCGTTTTATTTGATTATATTGAGCAAGTATTGTGATTTTGTACTGGCTTGATGTATCATCTAGTTGTCAGACTGTCATGGCATTTTAATGACCTTTTTCATTGTCTGTTGATGATAATGTTGTTTCTTGTACTGTAAAGACAAAGCCTGCTTCCCAAACGTCACCCTGTCGACACTACAACAAATGCAGAATGACACTCCACATGCCCGCTTTATAGTGGAGAACTTAAGCTGCCACACATCCAGCTTGTCTATTTATCAGAAGAAGAAGTGTGCTGATGGGAGTTTGTTGGGTTTCTGACTATGGATAAAAATAGCTTGTGGTTTGAGCATTTATACTGTATTTTGTATTGATATGCTGACTTGAAGGTTCTCAGGCTTTTCTATATTTGTTTGTTCTATTTTTAATTGAGGTTTCTAATAAGTGTTTCTTACTTAACCTCAAATTATTTTTGTCATATGAGGTTATAATAAATTGAAAAATAAAACTTCTTGTAAAACATGTTTCTATAATTTTTCAAGTCAGTTATATTTACATCATTGCAGTGTAGCTGTTTTATTTAAATCAGATATTTTATGTATTTCTTCGTAGCTTGTGACCCTTCCTGTGCAACCTGCCAACCTGACAGCCCCAGCTGTAAGAGCTGCCCTGGAGAACACGCACTGCATCATGGGAAATGTGCACCACAATGTCCACCGCAGTATTACAAGGATGACCACGGCCGATGCCAAGGTGAAAAATTATCTCTTTCTGTTTTTATATTTTGTGCAACACCTAGGCTTACTGGCAACCAGAAGCTCATAAATCTCTTTTCTAGCGAATTGAAAACATATTCTTCATTCTGAAACCCATTTTCTCTGCCAGAGATGCTCTTTTGGAAAGTTTCCCTGTCATTTGGACTCAATCCGTTGAAATGTCTTACCTAGGTTTTCTCCGCAAAACCGCAGGGCTTAGAAAATTATCATTGTAGTGTTATGCTCGATTAATTTTAAAATCATATTTAAAACCCTGTCAAAACCTAATCCTGTGGTGTTTAGTTAATTAGCATTTTTTGCAGGCACCTTTATCTTTCCAACTGATAGCATAGAGGGTAGTAGCTAAGAAAAATACAATTGATTGTTTTGAAGACAATTGGAAGGTGAGCTGTGGTTGTATTCACTGAGGGTGAAGGAGATTTGAAGTTTCCGGAAGAGCCTGTGTTATTCAGCGGTTGTTATCTCGAAATAACCTGCCTTGGAATGTTGCGACCGACCAATTAGAATTGAGTATTTCAGACAGTCGTGTAACAGCAGACATCCCAAGTCTCCCAGAATTTCCTGGAGTCTCCCGCAAATGCATAAAGACACCCGGATGGCCGCAACTGAATCATAATCTCAGGGAGTCGCGTGTCTCCTACCCGGTCCTCAAATACGTCACGCACCCCACCGTCTGCTCTTCAGAAACGTTGCGCTTCAGACATCTCCCGCAACCTCTCTGTCTCCCCAAAAATGACTTTTTCTAACTTGGGATGTCTGTAATAGGTAAGGGATGAAGTACACCCAGGTGTTATGTTATGCTAATTTTGGACTGGTATATAAGACTGAAGGACTTCTGCGAAACCAACCACCTGAATATACTTTATCCTGCATATTACACAGCTACATGCCACAAAACATGAAAAATTAGACATAAACATTGTTCTGAGCCATAATAGTTTATTAATTCTCTAATTAAAGGCAAAGTTGACAGAAATGAAATGGCTGAATGGAGCATACATTAACCTACATACAATTTGGCGCCATGTAACAGACATAATAGTATCTAATTGCAGACTTGCATATGCAAGCTAAAGGCTGATTTATACTTCTGCGTCGAGTGATCGGCGTGACCCACGGCGCCTGCTTTTCGCGTAGTCGTACATTTATACTTCTGCATGCTGTTTATGTTGCTCTGCAATAACACTTCCAAAACACTAGCTGGCAAAAGGTTTTTATGTTGCTCTGTGTTGTTTCTTTACTGATGTTTTGTTTTTTCTGAATGCCACCTTAGTGTACAAGTAGCTAAAACTCGTTCATTCAGAGGCAGGATCCAACGGACGTGCAACATCAATAATCATACTACTTCACGGGACTAGACACTAGTAAACACTCGTTCTAACGGGTTCGCGCTGCTCTCAGTCTCAATATATATATATATATATATATATATATATATATATATATATATATATATATATATATATATATATATATATATATATATATATATATATATATATATTTTTTTTTTTTTTTTTTTTTTTTTTACTATATATACTGTTTTTAGCTGTCATACAGTCATGTTACATGCTATCTCAAAGCAATTTATAGTTTTTATATTTAGTTTAATCTATTCATTTGTATGATATCATTCATACATTTTAGATTTGCCCATCCCTAAAGATGGTAGGATTAGAGGTGGGATTTGGGGGCATGCCTCCTTTTAAAAATTGTACACTTTCATGTGTATTAGCTCTTCTGACAATACATATAATAGTTACATTTCCTCATCGATATCTATTTAAAAACCCATATATTTGCACTAGACAAGTCCCTTACTTTCCTTTGGCCTAGCCTCGGATTTATCTGGGGTCGCCACAGCAGAATGAACTGCTAATTACGCTGGCATATATTTTTTTTTATGCAGCAGATACCCTTTCCAGATGCACAATAGACAAGTGTGAAATTATTTAAAAACCATATTACACTGTGAACCTCATGAGAATTTAAGCAAACTAAGAAACTCCATAAGTGTTATGGCGTAAGTGTTATAGCTCTCCCCTACTCAAGAACTCAAACAGACTTTAATGAAATTGCCCCTGACAGGTTATATGTTAGAAGAGGTCCATGTTGCTTTATTTCCACTTCGGTCTTGTTAGCTGTTTTGTAAATCCCTGTGCTGATTGATTCGTCTGTTGTTTTTCCAGCGTGCCACAGTTCGTGTGCGTCCTGCTCGGGGCCTGCTGTGTCTCACTGCACCTCCTGCTCAAAGGCTCTGATCTTGAACCAGGGCCAGTGTGTGGAGTCCTGTGGAGAGGGCCTGTTCTCCAGAGCGGGACACTGTCACAGTACGACTGTATTTATTCAACTCTTACATCATACCGTTGTGAAAACTGGGTCACGATAAAACAAGATAGATCACAAACACGCTGTTCTAAGGAGTTTAGATTGCTTAATACTAAACAGCGCATCTGATTTGACCACTCACTAAATGATGCAACACATCATTAAATATGAATTTTAAATTTGGGCAGAGAACACAGTTTATAGTTGAATATAGACAAACAGACAGACAGTACATAACTTGGGGATTTTTTTGTCCAATAATAGTTTAGTGTGTTACCTTTAGCCATTAAGTATAGTTGTCCCCTGCCCCAGTGTGTCAATCACTGCTGCATTGCGGATGAGTGTGTGTGTGTGTGTGTGTGTGTGTGTGTGTGTGTGTCCTGAATACAGATAACTTACACTGACTCTGTGTGAAGACTCAGACCATTTGTTCATAGAAGTATAAGTTTTGTAGAATGGATATAAAATGAGGCTGTAGAAAGTACAAAACCTAATTAGTACTGTTCAAAGGTTTAGGATTGGTGCATATTTTTTAGAAATCTATACTTATATTAATCAAGGTTTAATTAAATTGATGAATTAGATTAGATTAGATTAGATTAGATTAGGTTTGATTGATTGATTGATTGATTGATTGATTGATTGATTGATTGATTGATTGATTGATTGATTGATTGATTGATTGATTGATCACACACTCATGTGAGGGGTAGTTTTAGAATCTCTTTTGAGATTAGGAAATATTATTTAATTGAAATAAATACAGGATTTTATTTACTACTAATAATAATACTAATGTTTCATGAATTTAAGAGTGGAGAAAAGGTTGATGAATGAAAATGATTGAATAACAAACATGCATTGTAAAAAAAATTAACCCAGTTAAAGAGCCCATATTATACATGAAATAGGGTCATATTTAGGTTGTAAGGGTCTCCAACAACAGTCTAATATGCATGCAAGGTCATAAAACACTTTGATGGTCTTATAATCTGCATTTATTTTTACCTAATTATCCCAACGACTCCCATATGAATCGTTCAGCGATTCATTTGTTCCCAAACCCCTCCTCAGCGCGAAGCTAATCTGCGCTGATTGGACCGATGACAGCCTGCTGCGATTGGTCGACAGTGACAGGCTTCAGCACGAGACAGAGTGAAATGCCCAGCTGGTAATCAACTATATAAAAGTAGTCACAGTGCACACGCGCTTCATAGTGTAAGGATTTTCACACACACACACACACACACACACACACAACCCTCCTCAGAAGAACTGGGGAGATCGACGCGAGTCTCCTAGCCTCTCTCTCTCTCACACACACACACAACGCTCCTCAGAAGAACTAGGGAAAGCGACGCGCGTCTCTCTCTCTCTCTCTCTCACACACACACAACGCTCCTCAGAAAAACTAGGGAAAGCGACGCGAGTCTCTCTCTCTCTCTCTCTCTCTCTCTCTCTCTCTCTCTCTCTCTCTCTCTCTCTCTCTCTCTCTCTCTCTCACACACACACTCACACAACGCTCCTCAGAAAAACTAGGGAAAGCGACGCGAGTCTCTCTCTCTCTCTCTCTCTCTCTCTCACACACACACACAACGCTCCTCAGAAAAACTAGGGAAAGCGACGCGAGTCTCTCTCTCTCTCTCTCTCTCTCTCTCTCTCACACACACACACACAACGCTCCTCAGAAAAACTAGGGAAAGCGACGCGAGTCTCTCTCTCTCACACACACAACGCTCCTCAGAAGAACTAGGGAAAGCGACGCGAGTCTCCTGTCTCCTAGCTTACGATCACCATAGCAACGACAAACGGCAGTGGAACGCGAGCTCACAAAAGCCTTTAACGTTAAATCCGTAAACAAAGCGGCACGCGTCGCGTTTTTAACGTGGCTTACATGTGATAAGAGAATATAAAGAGTAACCGCGTGTACTGTACCAGGTTAACAAGTAACAAAACACAATAAATACATAATTTGCAAGTTAAACGAGGCAACAATTTTAATCGCACTTACTTACACTAGTGAATAAACCTCAACCACTGACTCTTCACAGTTCACAACTCATCTTTGGGTAGAGACTGTCAATATTATCCATCTGAGCACAGCGTGACTTCATTCGACCGGCGGCGTCTGTGTGTGTGTGTCTAGTGTTTTTCTGTGTTAGTGGGCGGGGCCGCAGGTTTCAAATCTCCCTGGTTTGCGCGCGTAACTACTGGCGAGGCTTGTGTTTCGTGGCTGCGTCATCGCGAAACACCTAATGACTCGTTATCAAGACGACTCGTTTGAAGCACTATGAGTCGACTCTTTTATAGATGAATCAATAGTTTTAAACACTGTACACTTACAGATTTAAGCCTTAGCTGGATATTTCACTTCACTTAGAGCTGTGTTACACACTACATGGAAGGGCATTTTCAAAAACCCATAATATGGGCTCTTTAAAAAAAAAAAGCATAATCCTTATTTCCTTTCGCTTTTCTTGTTCACTCAGCTTTTGAAAACATCAGCTGCACTGACCTAAAATTATTTGTCAGTAATACAAAAAACATTTAGGTTGGTTAACGTCAGATTATTTATTAGTTTTCTAGAGAGGTGAACTACTCTGTGACAAAACTTAAGTTGTGCCAACTGAACTTTTTTTTGTTTGCAGAACTGGAATGTCTGAAGTTGAGTGAACAAAAAAAAAACAATCCTTATTTCCTTTTGTTTTTTCTCTTTGCGGTGAACAACAATTTCTGAAGTTGAGTGAACAAAAAAACTCTTTTGGAAATTGGTACTAAGAAATAATACATTATTAGAACAAACAAACATAGTTCAGTTAAAAAAAAACTCTAACAGAGACAAATGTTAACAAAACATTTATTAGACAACTAGAATTAGAAACAGGACAGAAGGCAAAAAAACAACAACAATGGTAAGAACAAGACAAGGATCAAAACATGGCAGGACAAACAGGAGAAAATGCTTTGTAATTCTTAACAGGGAAAAACAAAGACTCAGCAAAGAGTCTGTGTGAATGAGGTGTCTTGATAGTCTTAGTAATCAGTCCATCATGAGCTTCCAGCTGTGTCTATGTAATCAGAAGGAACCTGACACAGATTCCTCCATTTGAATTATAGTTTGAGCATTTTATTTGTTATTTAATTATTACAGGATTTTATGAACATTAGATATCAAATACATTTGATTTCTCATTTGAGAATGCATTTTGGTTTATTATTTGATTGAGATTAACTCAACTTTAAGTAATAAGTTGGCAAAAGCTCTTTTGGGTGAACTTGCAAAGTTTTGCTCACAAAACTAATATTTTTAGCTTAATGAAGACAATTTTGATTTTGGTTAAGTAAACGTGTTAAATGTAGTTGTACAGACAGTTTTACAAATATTTGCCAAACCAACAAAAAACAAACAAACAAACGAATAATTTAAACTGTTTTCAAGTTGAATTTTTTACAGAGTGTTGATGCTTGCATGAAATTTGAATGTTATTAATTATCTGGATGTACTCTATGGTCACCTTGACAAAGCAGCTATTAAATGTTTGAGATTTCAATTAAACTCATAATTGTTCGTCAGTCTAAAGTGATTATATTAAAGCAAAATAAGCTAAATGTATAGTTCACCCAAAACAAATCATTCTGTCATTGTTTACTCATTGCATCATTTCCAAACCTATTTGGCTTTCTTTTTCCATTTAACACAAAATAAAATAAAATAAAATAAAATAAAATAAAATAAAATAAAATAAAATAAAATAAAATAAAATAAAATAAAATCTCACCAAGGTTTTGAAGCTTTTAAGGGTGAGTAAATAATGGGTACATTTTCATTTTGGCTGAACTATTTCTTTAAAGACAAACAATATTTCCATCTTGATGCAAACCTGTGTTTGTGTGCATGAACTTCCCTCTGTGCAGGTTGTCATTCGTCCTGTAGGGTCTGCGTGGGTCCAGACTCCTCAGACTGCACACAGTGTGTCAAAATGGAAGAGGTGCTGCAGCCTCAAAGTGGACATGTCTCTCACGGGTCCTGTGTGTCTGCCTGCAGGCCACAGCATTACCTTGAAACAGATCGGACCTGCAGAGGTGAGCAAACAAGAAAACATCCTTTTATTTTTAATCTGAAGATAAATACGCCAAACATATACAGTGTTGGGCATGTTCTTTTAAAAGAGTATTTAGTTATAGTTACTAGTTACTTCTCACAAATATGAACTAAGTTACATAATTATAAAAGTAATTAATTACCAGGGAATGTAAATATTGCGTTACTTAAAAAAGATATAATTTGTCAAATGATTATAAAATAAATATATAACATTGTACACTAATCTACACTATTTTAATGTTGTTGTGGGACAATGTTGGAGACAATGGCAGCATGTCTTCAACTATATTTCTAGATCAGGAATGCACAAACTAGGGTTCGCGGGCCAAAGTTGGCCCACAATAACCTTTGATTTGACCCGCCATCCCATCTGAGAAGAGAGGAAGAATGATAGCGATGGTTTAGAGATTGTCATTTCAAATCTAATGTAACCTTGTTTGTTTGTTTTATTCTTAAAAGCTAACTGAAATTAAATGTTTCCATTAAATTGTTAACTTAATCAGAATTATTTTAAATGTACATACAGTCACGAGACGCATAGAGGACAAATGAAGGCAAGATTCTGCTTGACTAGTGTACTCATCGTTGAACTCCACTGTGTTATAAATGTGATTTGTTATTGTTTTATTTTGCAATAAGTTATCATTTTAAATGTTATGTTGCATTAGTTAATATGATTTAAAGTAATGTTTTTTATTACTTTTAAGTCTTATGACATAAATTAGGAAATTACCCATGGCAACTTTAATCTAATATACAGTAACTTGGGATATTTACCTTCAGCCAACAGTCTGTCAATGATATTTGGCTTTTGGCACTTTATACGAAAAAGTTTGGGCACCCCTGATCTAGATACTGTTCTGTTTTATTCTGTCTGGGTAGTAAGTGTGACGCTGTGAGTTCAGCTCTGCTAATTTTCTGGTGGCATGTGACAACGTAAGGTGCCTCATCAGATTAGAATTACTTAACAGCGTTGTAATGGAGGAAAAAGTAATTTATTTGATTACTCATCACTGAAAGTAGTATCTACGTGAGTAACGCTGTTTATTTATCACACCGTTATTCCCATCACTGGACATATATAAACCTCTTATTTTAACATGTGTTTACAAAAAAAATCAATGATATTGGTCAGCTTTGAAGTCTGTCTGCGGGTTTCAGAAATATTCAACCAATGTTAAGCATCAAAAAGAGTAAGCAAAAACTTAAAGCTCCACTCTGTTTACATTTTGTGCTACACAAACTTTGCAGTGTTGTTTGAATTGGAAGCAGAAATACAGAAATGCATTGTAGAAAGCAATTAGTTGACTTTAAACAAAGACTTTAGACGAATTACCATGTTTGTAAACATTCAGAATGTGTGCGCAGCAAGGTTGAGGAAAAAAAATCGGGAGCGCTAACATTTACAGCGAGGGAATGACATCTAATGCAGTATAGAGTTGTGTTGTTGTCTTAGAAATAAGTTATATTGATTACATATTATATATATTATTTACATAATGCTTTCGGTGTATTATAACAGCTTGTCACCCAATGATAAGCACAGTGATTCAGCAAAATTAGCATTAAAGTGAACGGCGTTCGTCTGACAGGTCCATTTGCGATAGCACCCTCCCAATGAATATTGGATAAGACGAAATGGCCAAGCTTCCAGCCTGACATATACAATCTCATTGAAGCTCCAAGTGATTTTACAAGAAATTAAAGGCCTACAAGTCTTTGGATGCCAACAATTTTGTTCTGTGTGGTCATGTGCAAGAAATAATGTTCCATGATTACCAGATTCAAAACTTTGTAGTGCTAAAAACCGAGGTTCTGCCTAGCCAAAGACAGAGAAAGATACTATATGGCCTGGGTAATTAATCATCAACAAGCAAAACAACTGCATTCTGACAGCGCACTGCACCTGTACGGCAGGGTATGTGAACTTACACTTTCACGTTTCATTCTTAGCATTCAGTGTCCGCAGTTTAATGAACCATATGTAACTGTTTTTGCTGAAATCACTGCTGCAATCAAAAACAAGTAATGTGTATGATTCAGCATAGCCTGAACTTACCAGATATAACATGAGAACTGCAGAGTCAAGCACTTTTAACTAAATCCTCACTTCATTCAGCTCCCTTTTAGCCAAATATGTCTGCGGTTGGCATTAAAAGCAGTGTGGTGTATGGTAAAAGTTTCGAATTTGGCATCCTACCACACAAAACGACTTGTTTGCCATTGCAACCTGTGTCTTTTTGCAACCGGTAACCCATGTGACGTAGGTTGGTAATTCGTCTTTAGAATACACAAGACATGTCACTTGTATTCTTTTCAATAGGGAAAAGTATAACTGTCAATATGGTGAATGAAGCCCCTCCTTCTAGTACAGGAGCCAATCAGCGATCGTTATATGGCGAATAAAGCCCGGCTTATAGTACAGAAACCAATCAGCAATCGTTATAGAATGACAATTCTCCAGGGGAAGTGATCAGACCAGACATGAGTTTCTGCAGATTTTGTGTGATACGAACATTCAGAAATTAAACTAAATAGACAGTTGTTGTTTAATTTTATGAGTTATTCATAATATGAAATGGAATCGTAATCGTAACTTGGCAAGTAGTTTTGGAGAATTTGATGTTTCCCCATTCAAACAGAACGCCCGAGCATACTGCCCAAGAGTTTCAAAGATGGCCGCCGAGTGACTTGCCTTTAAGGGACTTTGCTTTAAATAAGTGTGTTAACACATTGCTTTTTTTAAAATCATTATTTATTTATCATTTTACAATATAACAAACAGCACGATTGAAAAAAGAATATTCAGCATTAAGTGTAGCGTCAGGGTATACAAATATAAAAATCTGTACATTAACAAGTACATTAACAGAAATCAAATAACAGCTTGTAAATGTTCAGTGTGATAACAATGGGTATTATGCAGGCTCAGGTCAAAGGGTTCATAAAGGGTCCATAAAATTTTCCAGGTTTTTAAAAATATGTGTGTTTTGTTTTTTAAACTATATGTTAAGTATTCCAAATGCAGTGTGTCATTTATGATATTTTTAAATAATTCAAATGTTGGAGGGAGTTCCTGTTTCCAGTTTAACAGAATACATTTCCTGGACACATAAAAACACATTGCTTTTAAACAGTTAGTTGACTTTACCAATAAAAATAAGTAAACTGTTGCCATATAATGATTAAGTAAATTATGTGCGTAATTGTATGAGTTGACAACGTGTTTACTCAGTTTTAAAAATGTAAATAAGTCAAGAATTTTTTAGCATTTGCTGTCTTTGATACCCTTTGCATAATACTTCATTATTTAAAACTGAGATTTTGGTCAAATGTAAGTGGATGAAGATGTAATGTAGTGAATGACTGTCTTATATGTGGTTGTCCTAATGATTTAATGATATCTCCAACATTGACAGCTTAAAAACCTTTTCACTTTGTCATATTAATGAGCAAGCAACTAACAACTTTGAAAATGTATGTTTTTGGGGGAATTTAAGAGAATTTTCCTCATAAATGATATGATTGCAGATTCTCCGTAGCTTCTTGATCATGATTTGATGGCAAGATAAATGCAGGGAGAAAATGCATTGGCTGTTGTGTTGAATGACACACGGCAGCTTGTTTGCACTAGCTATTCTCAATGTCTTCATGCTTGATGACTGAAGATGTGCAGTTTACTGTTGTACACGATGATGACGTTCATTGAAAATTCTGATTTTGACCGAATCCTGCCAAAATGCATGTGGAATGACATTTCTGGATTGCTAAAAGACTAAAGATTATATTTCGAAGGAAGTGTGGTGTAGGCTGTTATACAGGAGCTCAGAAATTAATTACAGTAATGACAGCATCTGCTGGTAGTATAATTATCAAGATCGGCAGACTTTTTATAGTTCTTCCAATGCCTCACTCTTATAGCACTGCATAACATTTACAGCTGCTATTACAGTCACGTTGAATGGTGTCTGAATTTTTCAAAATGAATCATTTCTGTATTTTTGATGTTTGCACATGCTGTGAGCTTCACAGGGATGGGTTTTTGGCTCCAGTGTGAGTTGAATACAGTGCATGAAACTGACCTTCAAATGCTCAGAATTTTTTGTATATAAAGGATAATTCATAAAAAATATATTCAAAATGAAGTACTAGAATAATTATAAACAAACTAACATACAAAAAATAAATAACGTTAGAATAATAAATCATTATTTTTAGGAAGATTAAAACGAATAAAAATAAAGGAATCTTATAATGTTTTAGTTAGTTTGGAAGCCTGACACTGAAGGTAGTAAGTGGCCAGCGGGGTGTTCATTCAATGGGTCCACTGTCATGAAGCTCACTGCAATAATAATGTGCAAGTGCCTCTTTCTTCAATGAAGACCTTTGTGTCAAGCCAGCATGCAGAGACAAATGTTGAGCTTCCTCAGGGCTACTTGTCTGGAGTGTGTGTGTGCGCGTGTATGCATGTGTGTGTCTGTGTGGATGTGCTGATGGATCAGATATCACACAGAGGAAATTCCAATCTGTAAATCCCTCTAGAGTCAGTCTTTCTGCAGACCTGTACGTACAGTTGAAGTCTGACAGTTGAAGTATTTTTCCCCCAATTTCTGTTTAGTGGAGAGATTTTTTCAACATATTTCTAATCATAAGAGTTTTAATAACTCATCTCTAATAACTGATTTATTTTATCTTTGTCATGATGACAGTAAATAATATTTGACTACATATTTTTCAAGACACTTTTACACAGCTTAAAGTGACATTTAAAGGCTTAACTAGGTTAATTAGGTTAACTAGGCAGGTTAGGTTATAATGATGGTTTGTTCTGTGGACAATCAAAAATATGTATAGTTTAAAGGGTCTAATAATTTTGATCTTAAAATGGATCACAAAAAATTTAAAACTGCTTTTATTTTAACCTGTTGTATTAAGAGACCAGCTTCATCATATACTGTCCGGTTGCTGGGTATCGCGGCTGAAAGTGAAGAGTGTGTGTATGTGTGTGCGTGTGTGTGTGTGGGTTGGGGGGGGGGGGTATTGGTATCGCGGCTGAAAGTGAAGAGCGATTGCTGGTGGGGGGTGGTTGGTTGGGGCTGGGATTGGCGCGGGCCCTTGATAATGTCTTTGGGGCCCCTCTAGATATATGGGCCCTTAGAATCTTCCTAACCCCTCCCCCCCCTCCCCCTCTAGCGGCGCCCCCGTGTACATGTAAAGTAAGTGCAAAGACAACAATAACAAAGTACATGGTGGAGTTTGCTAACGCTTTATTACCAAATTGTGAATTTACTTCAAATTAAAACCAACAGCAAATTTCACCTACATATCAATGTCAAAATGCCAAATTCACATTGTCACTGCCATATGTATTACAACATGTTGGCCCATTTTCATAGACATATAAACTTGGAAAAGTCCATGAGAAAAACAGTTTTGTCTTTGGCTGCATCTTTTCGTGTTAAGCCGTGACACAAAACATTGGTCAGTGTCAATCTGGGGTGCGTTTCCCAAACAACGACATAACTCATGGCTGAACTATAATAGTACGATGCATCGTTTTGGAAAAAAACGATGCAGTGACGAGTGTTTCCCAAAACCGTAGTTGCTTTGTTGCAGATCTATCGCTTAAACCATGTTAGTTATGCTCTAAACGGGGCGGAGTAACTACTTCTTTAAAAGCAAAACCCCATACTTTTTGTGCAAATTATATTGTTTTACATGCACACGCATTAATAAAAAATCCAATATCAGTTTTGATAAAAACAAGCACTCGTTTTCCATATTAATTTTAATTTATGTAAACGATACGTATTCAGTGCATCCGGAAAGTATTCATAGTGCTTACTATTTCCACATTTTTTTATGTTACAACCTTATCCCAAAATGGATTAAATTCATTTATTTCCTCAAAATTCTACACACAATACCCCAAAATGACAATGTGAAAAGATTTTTTGAAATTGTTGCAAATTTATTAAAAATAAAAAACCTGAAAAATCACATGTATATAAGTATTCACAGCCTTTGCCGTGAAATTCTAAATTGAGCTCATTTACATTCTGTTTCCACTGATCATATTTGAGATGTTTCAGCAGCTTAATTGGAGTTCACCTGTGGTAAATTCGGTTGATTGGACATGATTTGAAAAGGCTTACACCTGTCTATATAAGGTCCCAGGGTTTACAGTGCATGTCAAAGCACAAACCAAGCATGAAGACAAAGGAATTGTCTGTAGACCTCCGAGACAGGATTATCTCGACGCACAAGGCTGGGGAAGGTTACAGAAAAATTTCTGCTGCTCTGAAAGTTCCAATGAGCACAGTGACCTCTATCATCGTAAGTGGAAGATGTTTGGAACCACCAGGACTCTTCCTAGAGCTGGCCAGCCATCTAAGCTGAGTGATCGGGGGAGAAGGACCTTAGTCAGGGAGGTGACCAATAACCCAATGGTCACTCTGTTTGAACTCCTTTTTCTGTGGAGAGAGAAACTTACAGAGGACAACCATGTCTGCAGCAATCCACCAATCAGGCCTGTATGGTAGAGTGGCCAGTTTAAAGCCACTCCCCACCTGGAATTTGCCAAAAGGCATCTGAAGGACTCAGACCATAAGAAACTAAATTCTCTGGTCTGATGAGACTAAAATGGAACTCTTTGGAGTGAATGTCAGGCGTTACATTTGGAGAAAACCAGGCACCACTCATCACAAGGCTAATACCATCCCTACAGTGAAGCATGATGGTGGCAGCGTCATGCTGTGGGTATGTTTTTCAGCTGTAGGAACTGGAAGACTAGTCAGGATAGAGGGAAAGATGAATGCAGCAATGTACAGAGACATCCTGAATGAAAACCTGCTTCAGAGTGCTCTTCACCTCAGACTGGGGCAACGGTTCATCGTCCAGCAGGACAATGACCCAAAGCACACCGCCAAAACATTAATGGAGTGGCTTCACAACAACTCAGTGAATGTCATTGAGTGGCCCAGCCAGAGCCTAGACCTAAATCCTATTGAACATCTCAGGAGAGATCTGAAAATGGGTGCACACTGTCGCTTCCCATCCAACCTGACAGAGCTTGAGAGGTACTGCAAAGAGGAATGGGCAAAAAATCCCAAAGACAGGTGTGCCAAGGCATCATATTCAGAAAGACTTGAGGCTGTGATTGCTGCCAAAGGTGCATCAACAAAGTATTAGGCAAAGGCCGTGAATACTTATGTGCATGTGATTCTTCAGGTTTTTTATTTTTAATAAATTTGCAACAATTTTATCTCAACAATGTGAAATCTTTTCACATTGTCATTATGATGTATTGTGTGTAGAATTTTGAGGAAATAAATTAATTTAATCCATTTTGGAATAAGGCTGTAACATAAAAAATGTGGAAAAAGTGAAGCTCTATGAAAACTTTCCCGGATGCACTGTAGGGCCAATGAGGAATGACTTTAATGGTTTATTAATCTTCAATCAAGTTTAAATGTTGGAATGTTCTAAATGAACGGTAGGTTTAGCAAATGCCAAATCAATGAACTATGTTTGTAAAGAAGGAACTTGCAACCTTAGTTAGCTACTGATGGTTTTCGGAAACGCACCCCTGGCTAGTCTTAAGTTTTTAGCATATATAATTAGTGTCGACCATTGTCTGAAAAGAGTGTTCTGATTGGTTAATCAGCAACAACCAGAGCACAAGAGCAAAAAATGAAGTGACATACCCAAGTAAACAATTTAAGCCAAGAAGGAACACAAAGAAGTCATGTGTAATTTTAGTCGACTGCCGTCTGCAGTCTGTTAACGCACAGCTTTTTAGTCCAGACAGAACCAGACATGAACCAACACAAGCTCACAACACAGTTGATTTCCGCCGATGCTAGTTGTTTGGCCTCGGTTTGGTGTGTCTTGGCACTATCCAAAGCCTTAGACTAACAAGAAAGCATCGAGTTCTTTAACTTACATAGTTACATAGTTATAACCTACATTGTTATAATGCATTCATTTGCCTTTGGCTTAGTCCCTTATTTATCAGGGGTAACCACAATGAACCGCCAGCTATTCTGCCATATATTTTACGCAGCGCAGCCCAGCACTGGGAAACACCCATACACTCTCACATTCACACACAAACACATACACTACGGCCAATTTTGTTTACTTATAGCGCATGCCTTTGGACTGTGGGGGAAACTGGAACAGGGGGCGAACATGCAAATTCCACACAGAATTGCCCAGCTGGGACTCGAACCCACAACCTTCTTGTTGTGAGGCAACAGTGATAACCACTGAGCCACGTGCCGCCTTTGTTTTAATACAATGACCTCTTAAATATCAAAAGGTCAAGGGAATTTTCATTTCTCAGTGCATGACAAAAGAAAGAGCTCCTGGGCTTAAGTGTAAGTAAAGACAACTTCCAAGCTCCAATTCGCCAATTCAGCAGTATGCTGTCTCCGACTCTTAAACTATGACGCGTGTTTAAAAATCGATTAAGAGCACATTAAAGTATTCAACCCATCACTGCGAACGCTCAGCTCAAGACTGATGCTCCATTCACATCTTCCTGGTTTCATTTCAAAACACTCCCCATGGGCTGAAATGTCATTTAAAAGAAGAATGATCAATATGTGAGGCCTCCAGGCGTGTTTATTGCGTGTCTGAATTGCATTAAAAGAAAGCATAGCCCTGTCTCCAATTCACTGGCTAGAATACTGATTGCTTGGGTTAGTACTTAGCACACCTACAGTTTTTTCTTTGGGGAACGTACTGAAGAATGTATGGGGGCAGATAAGCCCCTTTGTTCTGATTGACAATGAAACCTGGCTGAACTGACAAATAATTTAAAGTCAAGCCAGATATCTTTGGCCTTAATGAGGGGTGGATGTTGACACCTGTGTCCTAAGGGCTTTACTCCAAATCGAGAAGATTGTCCAGGGCCTCTGCGTGTTTGTGTTTTCCAGTGATTTTGTGTGTGTGTGTGTGTGTCTCGGCCAAATGTCTTTCACGTTTAATCTGGTGAAGTAGTGGAGGCGAGTCCAGACAGGCTTTCTTTTTGGAGCTCACTCTTTCCATTGAGCCGAGAGCACATGGCTTGACTGACAGTGTGTTTGGAGGAAATGCGTTTTGTCATTATATACAGCTTAAAGGCTCATCAAGCATCATGCCTACAAAACAGTTGTCCTGAGCGCTGTGATTAGGGTTGTTTACTTTTATTACAGTATATATGAGAACACACAAATAAAAGTTGTATTCATGTCAGTATGTCAATATTTTCAGTTTGTTTATATTTAAAAATGGAAACAGTAATGCTTTTTGACTTTTGTGGAAGGATTAATTTATTCCATTAAATAACAGACTTATTAGTTGTACAGTTTGATGTTTATTTTTTATATGTTACAATTATATCATCACTGAATACAATTAAATAAGTTGTCAATTTTCTATTTTCCATTTTAGATTTATATCAATATTTTTTTGATTTCTATGAATAGAAACAGTGATGCATTTTTATCAGGATTTTTTTGATTGTAGGAAAGTTTGATGCTTAAATATACTGCTTGTTTTTTTTTAAATGAATACATTTTCGTGTTCCTGTAAATGTCTTTCCTGTCTCCTAAACACTTGTCCATGCTGAATAAAAGTATTAATTAATAATAATTAAAAAACTAAGAAATTATAATAAAATTATTTAAAAGAATTTAAAAGATAAATATATAAGTACACATAAATATAAAAGGGGCATCACGGTGGGACAGTGGCTTACACGATCGCCTCACAGCAAGAATGTCGCTGGTTCGAGCCCCGGCTGGGTCAGCTGCCGTTTCTGTGTGGAGTTTGCATGTTCTCCCCAAGTTGGGGTTTCCATGCGCTACAGGGGAATTGGGTAAGCTAAATTTTCTGTAGTGTATGTGTGTTAATGCGAGTGTATAGGTATTTCCCAGTGATGGGTTACATCTGGACCCCTGATTAATAAAGGGACTAAGCCGAAAAGAAAATTAATGAATGAATAAATATCAAACGATAATAAATATACAGGGTGGGCCATTTATATGGATACAGCTAAATAAAATGGGAATGGTTGGTGATATTAACGTCCTGTTTTTTACACATTAGTATATGTGAGGGGGCTTGTAAATAACTCAAAAAATAAGTTACGTTAAAACCAAGCACACATTTGTTTTTTCTTGTGAAATTCCCAATTAGTTTATTAAGGTGTATCCATATAAATGGCCCACCCTATACAGTATATATATATATATATATATATATATATATATATATATATATATATATATATATATATATATATATATATATATATATATATATATATATATATATATTTGACTACTTAGTGAAGCAAGTGTAGGTGTTACATAATACAGTTGTGATAAAGTAACATTTAACTTAAGAGCCCTTTAGACCATGTGCCAGACCGTTTCTCTGTGTTTTGGTAATGTCTTTAAATAAAGAATTATTTATGCCTATCTAATTATTCATGTATTATTAATGTACAATAATAAAGACATGAAATGAGAAAAATATAACCAACAAAGAAAATGTAAAAATGAAAACTGTGAATGAAAACGTAAATGAAAAAGGCTATTAATTCACTGTCTTAGTCCTATTACATTAAAATAACAAACACTGTACATCTCTCTATATTTAGGCTAAAACACTGCTTTATTTATTTATTTAATTGTGTATGTATGTATGTATGTATGTATGTATGTATGTTTGTACTTTCATTTTAGTTGCCTTTAATTTCTTTAATTTTGCTTTCCAAAATGAATTTTCATTGTACTTAAGTTTACAATGATAATAAAGCTTGTTAAAAAGGTTTTAATGATTAATGAATTATAATGCTTTGTTTCATTATTTCATTTTCCTTTACATGGGTATTTACAGCTGCTGTGTATTTCTGTCTGCTCGCATCCCTTCTCTTTGTGCCCCCTGGCATAGTCGCAAACTGCTATTACACCTAAAAACACATTCTTAAACCCTTAGTGCCACGACAGCGCCACACGTCATCGTAATGGTCCTTTTGAAGTGTCACCCACTGTATTAGTGTGTTAATATGAGTCAATATAATATAATATCTCACCAATCATTTCCTCATTGTTTTGTTTTTCTCTTTCAGAATGCCACAGCTCATGTTCAGACTGCATTGGTGGAAGTTTCCAGAACTGTACCTCTTGTTTGCGACTCGGTGTCCTCCATCAAGGGCAGTGCCTCAGCAAATGTCCCAATGGCTTCTTCCACATTCAGGACCTCACTTGTCAAGGTCTTTCCTTTGTTCTTCAAATAATAAAAAGCCTGTTTCCCTGTAGATTAATACACTATCTGACAAAAATCTTGTCGCCTATCCAAGATAACAACAGATAATAACTTGACTTCTAGTTGATCATTTGGTATTAAAAGTGGCTTGTATGAAAGGCAAAGGCCTCTAGATTACGCTTAATTTACCAAAAAATAAAATATGATCATGCCTTGATAATCAATTATTTAATTAGGACAGTAAGGTCTGACTTTGCTTTGACAAAAGTCTTGTCACTTACTGTAACAGAAATAATGTACAGAATAGAACATAAAGTCATGGTGCAGTGGAAAAAAAATTAATATTGTGTATGACTCTCATAAGCATAGAGGACTGCATCCATACATCTCTGCAATGACTCGAAAAACTTATTACTAACATCATTTGGAATGGCAAAGAAAGTTTGAAATCTTTAATGCCTCCTCCTTCATCTTACCCCACGCATGCTCAATAATGTTCATGTCTGATGACTGGGCTGGCCAATCCTGGAGCACCTTGACCTTCTTTGCTTTCAGGAACTTTGATGTGGAGGCTGAAGTATGAGAAGGAGCACTCTCCTGCTGAAGAATGGGATGCAGTTCATTAGATGGTTCATCAGAAAAATGTACCTTCTGCCACTTTTCCAAACTAGAAGTCAAGCTATTATTTGTTACTCTTACAACTGGGATAGACGACAAGACTTTTGTCAGGTAGTGTACAGTATAAACTGATTATTTTGTGAATCTAAAGATGTACCCGTCATTATCTCCCTTCAGCTTGTCATCCATCATGTAAGGAGTGCACAGGCCCGTCTCAGGCCGACTGCTCTGCCTGTCCCGCTCATGCCAGTCTTCATAACGGCTACTGCCGAACCAGCTGCCCCGAGGGCCAGTACCTCAATTCTGTGGGTTTCTGTGATGGTGAGTGAAAATCCGTTTTTTCCAGACCATCGCCGAAACATTGTTTAAAACTTCCAGATTACACCTTTGATCTCAAGTCAGTGCACCTGCTCGGGTTTAAGGGTGTCAAATGGGCACATTTTGCCTTCAAGGGAGGATTTTGTGTTCAAAGGGCATGTCTGTATTGTTGTAAAGTCAATGCCAAGAGTGTGGAAATGGGGAAGTATGCTCATTCTTTTGTCAAAAGTGCTTTGAGGCACTTTATTCCTGAAACTAATTATGGTACCCTGTTATTTGGCTCTTAATAAACTTTGGTTGAATTACCAGTCTGTGTCTCATAAAGAAAGGAGGTTTTGTGTAATAAACATGAGGAAACAAATCAAAAGAAGCAGTATATGCTTCAGAATGTCCAAGATAAATGGGACCATTAGTTGAAAATCGACACGGTTGTAAAATACAAAGAACAGACTGTGGTATATAGTATTGTCCAATAAATTCAGAATTATTTTCATTAATTACATTTTTACTTTATGGCTGAGGGCAGTTATTTCTTACACCGAGTGCTGGATTTTGTTGCCATTAAAAAAGTGAGACTTTCAAAAAGGTTCAAGTAAACTTTTTTTCTGTTTGGACAAGAGAATCCCAATTCCCTCAAGCTCTAGCAAGGGCAGGAGATTTAAATAAAAACACTTAATATATTATTTATTCCTCATCTTTCTCAGTGACAGTTCAGAGTTCTGGTGGGGGAAACAAGTCCCTTATGCTCACCAACATTCTGTAAAAACACTAAAACCTGGCACTAATGTTGAATTTTCAGCTTCGCCATGCTCTAGTTTTCAGAGTCTCATATTTTTGTTTTGTTTTTTCCTGAAATTATTGTAAAATGCTAATTTACTTTTCATTGAACAAACAACAATTAATTAATTACCAGTATTATATTAGTGTTATTAATGTAAACAGGTGTGTTGTGTTCAATATTTTCTGACTGTCTGAGATTATAAATATTCTTACTCTGACTTTGACCTTTTTGCATTTAAACAAAAATAAAAAAATCATTTTCTTTCAAACAAAAGTTCGACAAGGCCCAAACAAATGATAGTATAGAGGAAGAATACAACAGATATTTCACATAAATTATTTGCATTTTCTTCATAAAAAAAACTGTAAAAATCATTTTATGCAAATACTTTTTAGCTTTGTGACACGTTGTTTAAATAGCAAATCCATTTGCGCTACTTTATGGACTCATGGGTGTGCTTGTCTATAAAAGAGGTGTGTTAAGGCGCATTGATTTGCTATTTTGAGAAACTGAAATAGACCACTGAAATGATAATTTGCATTTGTATAACGTTATTATTAGTAGTATTATTTGTTTTATGCATATTTACAAAAGTTTAGATTTGTCCACCTGGGTTTCAGAGACGTATGCATCAGCAGATGGGGCATAAGAATAGAACATGTGGATAAAACTCCCAGGTTTTTTGACCACACTTTGTTATTATTGTTCATTTATTAATTTGCTGGAAATTAGAACTGAATTTATAAATAGTTTTGAAACAAATCTTTGTGCTTAATAAACAAAATTAAATATGTCAGCTAATGGATGTCTTCAGTGGAGTGTGTACAACATCATTTCCTTATCCAAGTAAATGAGTAAAGTAAAGAGTTAAAGTAAAGAAAAAGTAAAGAGGCCGAATGGAGGAGGCTCGTTCTTTATCCTCGTGCTGCAGATGGTCTGTTTAACAGTTTTCTTGCTAGTGAAGCTTTCAGTTTTTCCACTTACAAAGTCCTCCATGTAAATAGCAAATGCGCCATGGGGCGACGCAACTGACTGTTAAAGGGAATGTAAGATGAGACTCTGATTGGTTTAATGCACTTTGTGCTCAAAACACACCCATAACTCATAAAGAGAATAAGCACAACCCTGTTAGACCATGCGCCGGGGTGTAAAACATATTTTTCCTTCCTTAAAATATCAAAAGTGGATTGTCTAAATAAATGTTTAATATGAAAACGTTTTGAAATGGTTGTAAACCACATTTCGTTACAGTATAAGAAGACCAGTATGATAAATGGCTCCAAAATGAAAGCTGGTGGATTAATACTGAAATGATTGGACGAGTTTGCAAATAGTTGGACGAGTATTGCAAAAATGTCCTTGTTGTTGTTAAATAGCTTATGTAATCATTCAGACTTTGGCATTGAAATTTTTAAATATGTATGAATTATGAAAAAAAAGCATGATTCGCAGACAAAACCTCATTAGGACACTATTAAAACAATTAGCATGTTTACTATATAACAAATTCATAATTTGACAGGATCATTTAAATGACTTCTATTTTTATTATACACAGAAGATGACAGTGGCACATTTTAATAATTGTGTAATTGCTTTTCCTCAGAAACTTTCCACAGACCTCCTTTTCTAGTTAGATCTTGTTACAAGAGTCAGTAAAGCATAAACTCTATGTATAATTTAAAGAATCTACCGGTGTCTCATAGTGTCTGCACATTATCAAGCAACCTGAGAAATAAGAGCTTTTGGCTGGCTGATTTGCATCACTTTATTATCAGCGCCCTCAGCGAGTCCGTGGCAGTGATACCAGTCTATTCCCACAGCTGATAAACACTGAGAGAGGATACGCAGATAAAACACTGTTTACTTTTACACCTTGAGAACATTTTTAAGATAATGATCTAATAAGATGTTCTTCCTCTGCTCAGTCAGGGATGCTCTTATGGATCTGCATAATAATAATGCGTGTCGTCTGTCTGTTTGTTTCTCTGTCAGAGTGCGAGGAGAGATGCCAGCGCTGTGTCGCAGACCTGCAGTCTGGCTCTGGCACTGTGTGTTTGTGGTGTAAAGTTCCCAGAATGCTTCTGCTGGGCAATCACTGTGTTCCCGAGTGCCCACAGAAACACTATCGCTGGCATGGAGCCTGCAAAAGTAAGTTAAAGTGAAGTGCTTTCTGGATGCTTACAGTACAAACAGAGTTTCTGTTATTTTGAAGTAAATTACTGTAAGAATTTCAGGTAGTTTTGGGAAGTAACTGATCACATGTAATCTAGATTACGTAATCAGATTCCAAAATATAGTTGGCAATTTAATGCAGTGCTCCTTGTACAATCTGAGACCCACTTTATATCGGATATCACTCAGCCAGTGGAGATCGCTGATTTTTAAAGAAAACAAACCTTAAACGCGCCGATTTTGCAATTGCAAACAGTTCAACGGCGCTTAACCCAGGTTACTGGCAAAGTAAAAGTCCTATTAGCATGCTTCGGCATATACCCTATTGTTTGTCATTTGTAATCAGTAACAGAGCACAATTAAATAATTAGTAATCCACCCAAGCACTTTTTTTAGGGGTACATTTTGAGACAAAAATAGATCTACATGAACTCTGCAACATATTTATGAACATACAGTAGGTGCAACAAAAAAATGCCCTAAATTTTAAAAGTATAGTTCGTCTAAAAATGAAAATTCTGTCATCATTTACTCATCCTCCACTTGTTCCAAACCAGCTGTTTTTCTTCTGTTGAACACAAAGATATATAAGATAATATAAGATATTCGAAAAGACTGTTACAAACCTGTAGCCGTTCACTCCTATTGTATTTTTTGGCTTCCGGTTCCCAACATTATTCTTTTATGTTCAACAGACGTAGAACAGGCAAATCCGTACACTACCAATACTTGCTGAATAATTTATGTAATGTAACGTTTCAATCTCATGACCTTCATCAGACATACAGTATATACATAATTAATGCATACAGTGTGTGGGATAGTTTGTTCTCCTTTTGTACATTTTTACATGGTGATTTTTTTTTTCCTCCACACATATCGTTGCTTCAGGTGTACTGAGTTTGACTTGAGTGAATGTTCAGCAGAAGAAAAATAACTCAAAACATGTTTAAAACAAACCAAATCTGAGCAAATTTTGATTTTGGTTTTGGTTGTCTTAATTGACCTGACAAACATTTTAACTGTCATTTTGAGAGGTGTTAAATGTGCAGATGGGTAAATAAGAATTATGTTATAATTAAACTTTAGAATTGCTGTTAAATGAAATAAATGTGAGCACTGCACTTTGAAAATGCTGTGTTGTTGCATATTATACAAGTATGTGGTATCAGGGTATTTTATAATCAATTATGTTAATACTGTGCATTATTCCAATCAATTGCTCGTAACTGACTGATGAGTAATTATGACAGAGCTACCTTGTGGTGTTTGTACTGTAATAGTTTAGATCACAGGTGTCAAATCCAGTTCCTGGAGGGCCGCAGCTCTGCACAGTTTAGCTTTATCCCTAATTAAACACACCTGCTTAAACTAATTGAGTCTTTCAGGCTTGTTTGAAACCTCCAGTTTAAGCTGCGGTCACACTGGGCTTTTCCTCCCATAGACTTCCATTCATATGCACGCGAATGCGTCAGACCGGAAACGCAGGGTCATGCCTTAAGTTTTGCAGTTCGCTGCGGTGCAAAGTTCAAGCTTGGTGAACTCTGACCTGCAAAATCGCATCACTGCGTGAGACCAATCGAGGATCAAAACATGACCTCTCTGGACAGAAATTTAAAATATGGAGCAATCGCTCGCTTTTTTAATGTCTAAACATCTTGTTTAATCCCGCCCCTTTTCGCAGCTGTGCAGAGCTGTGGCCCTCTAGAAACTGGATTTGACACCTGTGGTTTAGATCATTGTAAAAGTGCATATTTGATCTCCCTCATATGTTTAAATGAGCAGCAAGATATAGTAAAGCATAAACCTTTTTGAAATATGATTTTGGGATTATTTCAGGCTTGATTATAACTTAAACTCCCACATGATGCATAATATTATTTTTTTCTTGCTCAGTATTGTTTGGTAGGTCTTTTTTTTAGTTAATATATAGTTCAAGGTTTAAATTATACATTGATGTTCGGGTAATATGCTTCAGTGAATCAAATTTATATATTTAATTCCATTACATCTATTAATCAAACTTATCATTAAGTTTTGAGTGTTTTGAGGGATATTGAGTGGTTGAACAACCAGTGACAATTTTGCATTCCTGCACAAATAGATTAATGACTATGAGAGACTGCACTTATTTATTATTTTACTGTTTAACTTCCATGCACTGGCAAGTGCATAATAAAAATACACACAATGCATCTCATTTTATGTTACTTTTAGGCTACATGTTGATACAAACACCTATTTTACAAGAAAATGTTTTGTGAAAACTTATGTTGTCTATCGGTGCTCTGGATTTGCGAGTTTTAAACTGCTGAATTTATATTTTTGGCGCAATCATGCATTCACAATGGTATGAACCGTTTCAGGTGTGTGGTCAAATGTGTTATGTTATGTGTAGATGAATTAGTTATCTATTATATTATTATTATTATTATTATTTAAGAAATATGTATGTACTATTTAAAGGGCAGATGCCTCATAAATTTTGTTTTAATGTCCTTTGGGGTGGAATCAAGCATTAATTAGGAGCGGATTGAATTTCCCCCTGTAATTTACACCCTTGTTTTGTCCCTTCATTATTGAAAAACACATTGTTTGATCACTTTTCATTGCGCTCCTGTAATGCACCAGCCGATTCGAATGTTATCACTCGATTGAATGGCTGTTATCAGTGGTCATCAGCTGATAGATATAGGCCAGTAGGGGCCTTCTGTGCCTACTAGTATGCTCAGAAAACTGTTATCATCCCTCCAAATGGTAAATCAGCTATAGATCACATACGGCTGTGGCCGGAAGTTAACGAGAATTATTTATAGTATTTATTAAATTTCCCATTAATTGTATTTCGTTAACGTCTACCCCTATCCCAACTGTAAACCCGACCATCACAGTAATGTAAAAACAGATCTGGATCTGGAGTCTTTTTTATTAGTATAGCTTTAACAGCCAGAAGGCCCCTATTGGCCCATATCTATCAGCTGAAAACCACTGATAACGCCCATTCAATCGAGTGATAACATTCGAAGCGGGTGATTTGTAATGATAATGATGATGCATTTTAATACAATTTAGTTTATTGAAGACCATGAAAACTAAAGGATAAACAAACAAGCCAAATGTTTTACACAAACCCAATCAAAAGGACATCAAAATGATAACTAGCAGTCGAATAAGCAGGAGCATTTAACAGGTGCCTGCATTGAGATCTCACTATGCTGTCCATACAAACTTTCATCCATTCATTCTTTTCGGCTTAGTCCCTTTATTAATTAGGGGTCACCACAGCGGAATGAACCGCCAACTTATTCAGCACACGTTTTACTCAGCGGATGCCCTTCCAGCTGCAACCCGTTTCTGGGAAACATCCACACACACTCATTCAGACACATACACCACAGACAATTTACCCTACCCAATTCACCTGTTCCACATGTCTTTGGACTGTGGGGGAAACCGGAGCACCCGGAGGAAACCCCCACGAACGCAGGGAGAGCATGCAAACTCCACACAGAAACACCAACTGACCCAGCCGAGACTCGAACCAGCGACCTTTTTGCTGTGAGGTGACAGCACTACCTACTGCATACTGCATACAAACTTTCACAGGTTAAATCAATCAAAGGGGATCATCTGACCTCTGACTAAAGCCAACCGGAAACAAGTAAATTTATAACATAAACCAATGCGCTTTCAAATAATGAAATACAAAATAAAAAACAAAAAATACAAGCTGACCGATCAACATCAGCTACACTAAGGTTGTACTATTGCAAACCTTTCAATGCTCTTGTCACAATACGTTCATGCACAATCCTAATCTGCATCACACAATAATGATAATTCATCTTGTCTTCCACTGAGAAAGGCCCTCTGCTGCCTTACAGTATTTCCAGGATGGAGTTTCATTATGTAAATTGAACATCAGTCACATACAGCTTCTCCTCTCAATGCCACAATCCTCTTTATGCACTGATTTGTCATTCTACATGATCTCTCAATGTAATATAGCCAGTGCCTCTGTTTCCATAACCCTTATGCAATTACCTGTGATGCTTCAAATGTGGCCCTCTGCTGACAGCGTGAATGAGACGGTGCATTTGTTTTTATTAGGGAGTGTGATGCAGTGCTTGGCTTTAATGCGAAATCTTTTAAGATGCTGATGCGATCTATAAACTATTATGGCCTTCTTTAATTGCCTGTCTTTGAAGTGATGTCATGGGAGTGTACATGAATGTGCGCAAATACATTTATATGCACATGTCTGAATAGGATGTGTATGCATTAAAGTCAAAACAAACACTTGCTGGAATTTGCTTGCACTTACCGTAGCATTTCAAGTGTCTTCACCCTGTTTCAAACTAATATGTCAAGTTGACAGTAATCTGACCGTCCTATGTGAATAAACATTTTTAGTTTAGGATGTGAATAGCTTTCCTTTTAAGTGTCTTATTTCTTTATTACACTGAAATTTGAACGTCCTTGGCAACAGTGCTTATTTAAATGCCAAAAACGCAGTGGCTCTACTTTTTAAGATTGAACATTTTTAATAACGTTATCTGCTGTCGCTGAGTGCGGTCTGAATCAGTGATACTGTATACAGCTGCACATATTAAATACATCAGAGATTTACAGCTCTATATGGTGTTTATCTGATTTAGAGGTCTAATGTAGGCCTCGCTTGTCCTATTTTTTTTTAGATATCTTGTCTTTATTCTTATTTTTCTGCTCATCATCTTAATAATCAGCTCGTATTTCTGCCTTGTGCTTGTGTCCTCCAGAATGTCACTCTTCCTGTGAGGAGTGCAGTGCTGATGGTCCTCTTTCCTGTACCTCTTGTTTGGCCCCTGAGGTTTTGGGCCCATCAGGCCTCTGTAGTCCACGCTGTCCGACTGGATATTATGCTGATGAAAACCGAGTTTGCCAAAGTAAGTCTGTCTATTAGGGGTGTAATGGTTGTTGTTGTTTAATTATTAAAACTAAGATCATAAATTATGGAGCTACGTATACATGACCCATCTTTTCAGAATCAGAATCAGAATTGGCTTTATTGCCAAGTGTTTTGGCTACAGAAGCTTCCAATGTATGTAAAGTGACAAGTGACAGAACTAAATAAATATGGGAAAATACGATAAACATTAAACAGAAATGCAATTCGAAAAAAAAAATCACGGTGTTGAAGTGTATGTACAGATTTGTTATAAATATACAGGCTGTGTACAAGTGCATATGAGAAAGTATTGCAAATGTTTATTGAACAGTAGGGGAATATTTAGCTGTTCATGAGGTAGATGGCCTGAGGAACGAAACCTTTCCTGTGTCTGGCTGTTTTTGTGCTCAGTGCTCTGTAGCGCCGACCAGACGGTAACAGTTCATACAGGGAGTGTGCTGGGTGTGAGGGGTCCAGGGTGATTTTGCAAGCCCTTTTACTCAGTCTAGAAGAGTACAGATCTTGAAGTGTAAGAAGGGTAGTGCCAGTGATTCGTTCGGCCATCCGGACTATTTTCTCAGCAGCATATAAATCACAGCTCTTTATTCATTCATTCATTCATTTTCCTTTAGCTTAGTCTATATTTCAGAGGTCACCACAGTGGAGTGAACAGCCAACCATTCCAGCATATGTTTTAAGTAGTGGATGCTCTTCCAGTCACAACCCAGCATTGGGAAACACTCATGCACCCATAAACTGCAGACAATTTAATTTATTCAATTCACCTAGACCGCATGTCTTTGGACTGGTGGGGAAACCGGAGCACCCAGTGGAAAACCACACAAACAAGGAGAAAACATGCAAGAACTCCACACAGAAATGCCAATTGGCCCAGCCAGGAGTTGAACAAGCAACCTTTTTGCTGTAAGGCGACAGTGTTAACCACTGAGCCACCGTGCCACCCCACAGCTCCTTATAAATAAAGATTTTTTTTTTTATATTGTATAAGTTATGAACAAATGCAGAGAAATTAACTGTTTATGAAGTGTGTTTTACTTAGCTTCCACATTTTCTGCCTGTCTCCCTTACTTGGTAAGTATTAGAATGCCAGCAGCCTGGTGAGGTGCTGAGCATCTATTTCGGCATTTTGGTTTGTTTTTAAATGTGCGCTAAGCACGATTTAAATACACTCAACATTTTTTTTACTAGTAGCAATTCAGTTGCTCAAATCAACAATTTAATTCCTTATATCAGTGATTGAATTTTTGATGTCAACAATTAAATAATTTATATCAGGAATTACATTTCAACTAGTAAAGAAATCAATTGATATCAACAATTAACTTTGAGTGGCAGCCTATGGTGACATTAAACTAGTGTAAAAACAATTATAGCTTTTAAAAATTATATAAGTTTTTATTAGTGGAAATGTAATTCTTATGTCAACAATTTAATTGTTAATTATTTGTTTGAAAAGCTGCTTTGAAAAAAAACTTGAATTGAATTGCATTGAATGTCAGGAATTCAGTTGTTTATACCAACAATTAAACTGTTAATATCAAGAAGTGAATTGTTGATATAAAGAATTCATATCCTGGAATGACTGAAAGTCAAAACGGCCTGCCATAATGCTTCAGTGGACATATGCTTTGTTCTTATGTTCTGGTAATCTCACTAATGTTATAGCCATATTGCAATGAGCTTGTCCAACGTATGTCTGACTTTTTGGAAATGAAAATTGGGTTGACATCAGAACCCAACGTAAGGCTGACCTCAACGTCCAACCTAAAACCAACCAAACATCAATGTCTAATGATGTTACAGCTTGATGTTATGTGGATGTTACCACTATGATGTCTATCAGATGTTGGATTTTAGTTGCCATACCTGATGAGTAAATGTCAGTATTTGACATTGATATGACGTTGGATTAAGATGTTGGCTTGATGTTGAATTTTGGTCACTTTCCAACACAACCTAAAATCAACCAAATATCAATGTTATTGGACATCGAAATAACTTGTCCATAGACGCTGGCGAGACATTGAATTTTGATCATCTGACATCACAACCTAAATCAAACCTAATATTACCGTCTTCTGACATTGTGTACCTGCTGGACAATGACTAAATGCACTACAGAATGTTACGTTTACACACATTCACAAATGCATCAGCTTTTTACAGCGTAATACTCACTACTCACTAATCTTGAGTACTTTTGAAAAGTTTTTTTTACTCGTACTTTGAGTAATATTTGCAACAGATACTTTTACTCTACTTGCTCTACATTTTTAGACAAGTAATGGTTATTTTATTCAAGTATGATTTTTCAGTACTCTTTCCACCACTGTATGTAAAACAATTATTGACTGAAGTAGGCAGGTTTGTTTCAAAAATTCTGTTATTGCTGCTATATAAGGGATTCATTTTATTCTTCTTAAATTTCTTATTAATATTTTGTATTTGCATTGCCAGTCATATTTTGTGTGCACTTCTTTATTTAATACTGTATATTAATTGATTATGACTGTGTGTGTGTTTCAGAGTGTGATTCTCAGTGTCTGAGCTGCGAGGTGGCAGGCGTGTGCTCATCCTGTAGAGATCCAGCTAAAGTGCTTCTGTTTGGGGAATGTCAGTATGAGAGCTGTGCTCATCAGTATTACCTCAACACCAGCACACGCACATGCAGAGGTGAGTCTCAGCCCAACTACAGCGCACAGCATCTGTCAAACATAGAATAATCACAGAGAAATATTCATTTAGCCCAGAAACTTTCCTGCTTTTACTTCTGGATCAATTCATGCATTTTAAAATTGAATTATTTTAAATTATGGATCCTGCAAGGTTGAACTGAACTATTTGTTTAACTTGTCCAACATGGCATGGTATGTTTGTAAGAGCAACAAATAATAACTCGACTTCTAGTAGATCATTTGGAAAAGTGGCAGAAAGTAGATTTTTCTGATGAATGATCTGTTGAACTGCATCCCAATCATCACAAATACTGCAGAAAACCTATTAGTACCCGCATGGACCCAAGATTTTCATAGAAATCAGTCAAGTTTGGTGAAGGAAAAATCATGGTTTGGGGTTACATTCAGTATGGGGGAGTGCGAGAGATCTGCAGAGTGGATGGCAACATCAACAGCCTGAGGTATCAAGACATTTGTGCTACCCATTACATTACAAAGCACAGGAGAGGAAAAATTCTTCAGCAGGATAGCGCTCCTTCTCATACTTCAGCCTCCACATCAAAGTTCCTGAAAGCAAAGAAGATCAAGGTGCTCCAGGATTGGCCAGTTCAGTCATAAGACATGAACATTATTGAACATGAAGAGGAGGCATTGAAGATGAAGCCAAAGAATCTTGATGAACTCTGGGAGTCCTGCAAGAACGCTTTCTTTGTCATTCCAGATGACTTTATTAATACATTTTTTGAGTCATTGCAGAGATGTATGGATGCAGTCCTCCAAGCTCATGAGAGTCATACACAATATTAATTCTTTTTCCACTGCAGCATGACTGTATATTCCAAAGTGTATATTATTTCTGTTAAGTGACAAGACTTTTGTCTAAGCAAAGTCAGACCTTACTGTCATAATAAAATAATTAAAAATTAAGGCATGATCATATTTTATTTTGGTAAAATAGGCGTAATCTGGAGGCCTTTGCCTTTCATAAAAGCCACTTCTAATACCAAATGATCAACTAGAAGTCAAGTTATTATTTGTTGTTCCTAAAACTTGGATAAGCAACAAGACTTTTGCCAGGTGTAGTCTATTATGGTCATTTTTGGACTTGTAAATAGAGCACATTTATAATACAAAAGAGTGAGGAAAGTTAGGCCTAGAATGTGCTTAGCTTCAAAACATCTGATATTTGAGCTGATTTTAGAACTTTTTTAATGTCGTGTGTCTCCAAGCAACAAGGCAACATGTTTTTCCATGAGTGTGTTGATTTTGGAGTGACTTGAAGGTTTCTTAGTGAGAGATCCTCGGTCTGTAATGTGTGATGCCCAGTTTTTCTCTGTAACCATTTAAGTCAGCAAGTGTATATCGCACATGGTGTTTTAATATGTGTTCCTATTTTAAAAGTAGTGTATTCCGGCCTTAAAGAAACATTCTTCCAGTCCATTATATAATATACAGACTTAAATACCCACAGAGAGCAGTTGGGGAAAAGCGGATGCATCTTTCATCCATAGCAATTAAGGTCAAATATATTTCACAGAGGCTCATCGAGAAGTAGCAAGAATAATTGCAGAGAAGATTGTTATTTTGTAATAATTGTGAGCTTGTTCAGATCTTAATGCGATGTGGTTTGGGATTTGGATGTGGAACAGACCCCATACAGTGAGACCTTTATTTCATTTTGATGGGATTTACAGAGGAGATCAAAAGGAGACAGAGATTAGTTTTTGTCCCTTGAGTATTTTGGTGTGTGTATATGCATGTGTTTGTGTGAGCGAGGGTGAACAAAATAGAAAGAGAGACAATAAGTAAGCTTGCAGGTATGTAAAGCGGTTTACCTCTGCAGTACAATAAATGAAGGTTACCTTGACAGTATTTGGAGGGAGCACTAAAAAAATTCAGGATGTCATTCAGTTTGAGTCTGCGGATGGAAATGTGAAAGACAGTCTAAATGTCATATTTAAATGCGCTGCTTTTGAAGCTGTACATATGGACATCACTAGTGACGTTTGAATAGAAAATAGAGTTGGATGAAGTTAGCCACTGTGCTTTTCAGATGTACATTTGAAATGTTTAGCCTGGGAGGGTGGTTTTGGAGAATGAGGGCAGGAGATGATGAGGTTATGTGGGTGAAGCGATGACAGAAAGAGCATGATGGGACTTTTTAATGAGCTGAGCTGATTTAGAGAGCGGGGGTCTGCTGGTGTGTTATCAAATGGTTGGCTAGTGCTCTCTATAATAGATGATTGTAGAACTGAAACATTGTCCCTCTCTCTCTCTCTTTCTCATTGTAAGTCAAGCAGCGTTTCGAAATGCCTCATATTACTTTTTGTTCAGACACCATTCAGATTTAGTTTTACAGGTAATTTCAGGTGTATTCTATTTGTTTGTAAAATATTTAAATGTACACTTTAACAAAGTCTTCATTAATGAAATGCATTGTTTTCATGCATTTTTGATTGGTCATACAGTGTATTAACCATGTTAAAAATAAAGAATTAAGCCCCAAGAACACATTGTTTATAATACATTTAGAGCAGCTAAATTTAGAGCATTGCTAGAAATGTTTTACCACAGTTTAATCATATAGGGAAAACAATAATATTTACTCACACACATATCTGCTTATATCTCAGCAGAATATTCTTACAGTGCATTCAGAAATGCATCCCTACTTCCCTACAATATTATGTGAAAGTACTAAGTCCACATTCATAGAATAAAAAAAAATAGGCAAGATTACTGATTACTTCTGCTGAGATTCCGAAGTGCACATCTAGTAAACACTTTATTATGCCATGAGGCCAAGGGGAAGAGAATTTATGAATGCTGAGGTTGTGAAATAAGTTAAAATTCATATGTAGCTAGGCATGGTCCAATATAAGTTTCTGACGATAGGATAACCTTGGATAAAAATATCACAGTATCACGGTATTGTGATTACTGCTCTAAAATAAGTTCTTTTAAAATGTCTGGGCAAAAAAAACATGATGGGGGATGTTTTCCCCCATTGAACACAATATATTTTGTTTTAGGAAACATTTATAATAATTTGGAACAGTAAACATGACACACTATTAAAAAACAACATAATCCTTATTTCCTTTCACTTTTTCTTGTTCACTCAACTTTTGAAAACATCAGTTGCACTGACCTAAAATTGTTTGTCAGTAATACAAGAAACTTTGAAGAACTTTTTAAGTTGTGCAGACTGAACATTTTTGTCTGCAGAACTGGAATGCCTGAAGTTGAGTGAACAAAAAACTTTTAATCCTTTTTTCTTTTGGTTGTTTCTTGTTCACTCGACTTTTGAAAACATCAGTTGCACTCACCTAAAATGTCTGAAGTTGAGTGAGCAAAAATACTCTTGTGGAAATTGGTACTAAAAATAATACATTATCAGAACAAAAACTTAAACAGAGAGAAATGTTAACAAAACATTTATTAGACACAGAATTAGAAACAAGACAGAAGGCTCAACAATAACGTTTAACAATAACGTTTCCTTTTGTTTTTTCTCGTTGCGGGGAACAAAAATTTCTAAAGTTGAGTGAACAAAAAAACTCTTTTGGAAATTGGTACTAAGAAATGATAAATTATCAGAACAAACAAACATAGTTCATTTAAAAAAAACTTTAACAGAGACAAATGTTAACAAAACATTTATTAGACAACTAGAATTAGAAACACGACAGAAGGCAAAAAAACAACAACAATGGTAAGAACAAGACAAGGATCAAAACATGGCAGGACAAACAGGGGAAAACCACTTTGTAATGCTTCACAGGGAAAAACAAGACTCAGCAAAGAGTCTGTGTGAATGAGGTGTCTTGATAGTCCTAGTAATCAGTCCATCGTGAGATGTGTGTGTGGTATAATTTGAATTATAGTTTGAGCATTTGATTTGTCATTTAATTATTACAGGATTTTACTGAGTTTATCATGAAAATTAAATATCAAATACCTTTATTTTCTCATTTAAAAATGCATTTTGATTTATTATTTGAACATTTGAGCATTTGATTTATCATTTGGGTAGTTGTTTTTAAAGTTCGATTTATTATTAGATCTCAAACTAACTCAACTCAAAGTAACAGATAGGCAGACGCTTATTGGGTGAACGTGCAGTTTTGCTCACAAACGAATCTTTTTAACTTAATGAAGAAACTTTTAATTTAGGTTAAGTAAATGTGTTAAATGTAGTTATAAAGACATTTTTATAGATAATTGCCAAACCAACAACAAAAAATAAACAAACAAGTAATTTAAACTTTTTTCAAGTTGGATTTTTTTTATAGTGCAGGCTAAATAATTAAAATAAATCATTGACTTCTGCTGTCTTCACTAGTTTCAAAAACACAGATTTCATTACAACAATAAAAAACATTTAAAAAACTTACATATACCTTAGGAACGGTAGAACAGAAAATCTTAGCAGTTTTAAAACCTTGACTTTTCCAAACCACGGTAAACTTTGAAACCGGTTATCATCCCATGTCTATATGTAGCACATTTTCTGACAAAATGCAATTCTAGATGTGCTGATAGTTTAAGATCGCAGCATTAAACAGTTTAATTCCATGAACAGTACCATTGTTGAAAAAGAACACATTTAAATAACATTCCCTTTGCATTTCAGAAACTGTGAACTTTCAAAAACACTTGCTCACATCAGCAAATCTCCAGCATGAGAAGAATTTCTTTGACTGGGAAAAGAAGTTAAACTTTGTCCCGTTAATGCTAGACTTGTTAAAATATCCCTCTGTCAGTGATGCATGTAATGGGTGCAAGCAATCACCACATCCACATGCTGTGGGAATGCCCTAAATTATTTGATTATTGGACTAAAATATTTAAAACTTTGAAAGATGCTTTCGACAGATCTGGATACAAATCCACTTCTGGCCATTTTTGGGATGGCAGTAGATGCTAACCTTTCAGCAATGGTCTGAAAGGCTTTAGCTTTTACTACTTTAACAGCAAGACGTCTCATCCTGTTAAAGTGGAAACACGTCTCTCCACCCTCTTTTGACGCATGGATACAAGAAGTGTTTACTTGCAATAAATTAGAAAAGATTAGACTATCACTTACTGGTTCGTTGAAGACCTTTGACAAGTTATGGCGCCCCTTTTTAGATTATCTACTGGCTAACTCGATTGATTCTTAAGCTGAGCAAAAATACATGAATACATATTTATTATTCATTTAATTTTTTATTTTTAACATTTATTTATTTGTCTTTATTATTTATTTATTTATTTATTTATTTTATTGTGTTTATTTAGTTTTTTCAATGGGAAGTTAGAGGCAGTTGAGGGAAGGAAGTGTTTATTTGGGGTAGTGTTAACAACAACATGGAAGGATAGTTATAAAATAAATGTTGTAGCTGATATTCCATGTAAAAAAAAACAGATTAAAAAAATTTGAAATAAATAAGTTCATTCGTTCATTTTCTTTTCGGCTTAGTCCCTTTATTAATTAGGGGTTGCCACAGCGAAACGAACCGCCGAAATAGATAAACTTTGTTCCCTAAATCAGTTTAATTGATTGGAGAAAATCCTGGAAGCCACCTACACCTGCCCTTTTTTTCTTTAAACAAATTCTGACCACATTCTCTAATGTTTATATCGAAACATCATCTTCAATCAGCGCCATAGCCTTGTGGACAGTGCAGCAACATGTAGCACAACTTTACTTCGAGTGACCTTTGAATGCTGGCTCTCTAACTTTTCTGAATTCCATGCTCGCTCTTTCTCTCTACAAATTTGCTTCCAAAAATCTGTTCAATCAAAATAAAGGCACAACATGTCCAAAAAAAAACCTTTGAAAAATCCCATCTTCCATTGACATGACAGACGTCTCTCTGATCTCTCTGATTAATTTAGCTAAAACCTCAAGCTGACTTTCAAAACTGCTCAATGGCGTAGGTTTGCTCTTGACATTGGTGGGGACCTGTGAAATTTGACAGGCTGGCCTACTCTGAGAGATTAGGAGAACCGACAGGGATCATATTATTTATACTTTTACATTTAGCAGATTAATGTGCAGTTAGTTTTTAGACCATATTATTCACAGACTATATCAACCTGCTAAAACGTTAGATTGTACGTCAAAGTGGGAAAAAAAACACTAGCTTTAATTTTACCATTATTATGATGGACAGTGTTATTCAGCAGCAAACTTGAGTTTATGTGACTTTATGTGACCTCACACACCTTATTCTTGCATGGGAAAATTCCCCTGCACAGTTTTGGTACTGTTACATCTGAATGCAGCTACAGCCTCTCACATGCAAGCAGGGAAAGGCTAGCCAATCACAATGTTCATGTGTGTTTTGGTGGTACTACTCGAGTAGAGAATGCGATTTAACCCTTTCTGGATGTCTAGGTTAATTTTGACAAGCGCAATTTTTTTAAGTGAATTAAGTGAAGTTTATTTATAAACTAATTTCGAAAGGATCACATGCTTATGATGGAACACAACTGATCATGCTTTAACCAATTCATGGTTAACCAATCAGATGATTCCAAAGCCACTTTAAATACCCTAAGTTCCATATCACAGCCAGCTTCGTTTTGAAGAATCCCCCATTCCACCCCTACTCCTCTTCCTTTCCTAGATGGGTGGCACGGTGGCCCAGTGGCTAGCACTGTTGCCTCACAGCAAGAACTTCACTGGTTTTAGTCCTTACCAAGGACGTTTCTGTGTGGAGTTTACACATTCTCCCCGTGCTCACGTAGGTTTCCCCCGGGTTCCCCGGTTTCCTCCCATCTTCCAAAAACATGCAACTTAAATTAATTGACTAATCCAAATCTGCACCATATACATGCTCCTAGTTAGTAGTTATCTCTTAAGAGCAATCACTATCTGATCATTAGCTACTACAGCGGGGGACTTTCAAGATCTAACTGAGCTCAAACTCCCCTCTCGCCCTGCAACGGGAGGGAGCCCTGGGCTCGAGGATCTTTTGAGCTCAAGGCTCTCTCCCAGGACAGCATGCTAAACACATTCTATAATCTATCATTAGCTAAGTGTGAACTCTTGAAATTACTAGTGGGGACATTTCAGCTGTCGGTGGATCTTGGTGGGTACACGTCCCCTTCGTCCATGCCAATTCTATGCCCCTAGATCTGCTGCCATTCACTTAAAAACATAAAAGATCTCTGTCCCACATTTCTTCAATATTCAGTCCAAGTGTACATCACAGTACATAAATAATTGACACTATCTATGCCAAATCACAATTTCAAGAGATGTTTAAGCGCTTTATTCTGAGCACTCTTTACTTACAGTACAATCACAGAGCCTCTCTTGGCATGTGGCTTCACTAATTAGCATGTCTAGGAAGTTCTTCATTCCTGCAGGCAGTAATGCTGTTGAAATTTGCATGCTGAATTGAAAGTGATTGGGCTTTATCATGGATTGCCTTGAAAGTGCTGGTATTTTCTTCAATAAATGCAAATCAAGTTTCTTTCATGCTCTCTCATCGCTGTTTCTTGGCCTTGTTTTGTTTTTAATTCGCTCTTCTTTTACTCTCTTCTTCAGCCACACTCCAATTTGTCATATTTTCCTGTCATATCCCTCCCACCCACTCTGTCTTTTGCTCTGTTTTTGTCAGAGTGCGACTGGAGCTGTAATGCGTGCCGTGGACCCCTGCGCAGTGACTGCCTGCAGTGCATGGAGGGATACGTCCTGCAGGATGGCATTTGTGTGCCGGGTTGCTCACCGGGATTCTACCAGGATGCCGAGAGATGTCTGAGTCAGTCATCAAGAAAAATAACAACCTTCATTATGATTCTAACCAATCAATTTTCCAGCTCAATAAGCTTTGACATTTCAATCTCTCAGTCAGTTGTCACAGTCAGGGAAGCGAGGGAGGGCCACTAATGTCTGGTGGATAGTGCCAACATCAGCCGCTGTGCAATAGCCAAGGTTTAATGGCACTTTAATGGATCAATTTCAAATTAGACTGAAAGACGAGTCTATCAGAGCTGCTGTAGTTATGAACCAGATTAAAAAAGCTCCTGACTCTCATTTAGAATTCACTTTCTTCAGACTTTGATTGATATTATCCAGCATTATTCAGCAATTGTAGCATATCTTATTAAACCTGCTAAACCACTTATTTAAAATGCAGCAGAGGACCTGAAGTTTATTTCTAATTTAGCTTTTTTTTTAATCCGTTTTAATTCTATTATAAATGAATAGTATTAATAATGTATTATATTTTAATATGTTTTCAATTAAGGAGCATCACGGTGGCGCAGTGAGTAGCACGTTTGCCTCACAGCAAGAAAGTCGCTGGCTCGAGCTTCGGCTGGGTCAGTTGGCATTTCTGTGTGGAGTTTGCATGTTCTCCCCGTGATTGCGTGGGTTTACTCCAGGTGCTCTGGTTTCCCCCACATGCATGTGGTACAGGTGAATTGGGTAAACTAAGTGTGTCCGTAGTGTATGAGTGTGTTTCCTATGTTATGGATTGCAGCTGGAAGGACATGCGCTGCATAAAACATATGCTGGATTAGTTGGCGGTTCATTCTGCTGTGGTGACCCCAGATTATTAAAGGGACTAAACCGAAAAGAAAATGAATGAATGAATGAATGAATGTTTTCAATTAAGTATGGGTCAGTAAGTTTTTTTTTCTTCAAGAATTTAGCAGTTTTGCTCACTAATTATGCATTTAATTAATAAAAAATAACAGTAAAGTCATTTCTAAAGTGAAAAAAACAACCCAGGCTCATTCTGATTATATACCGAGTCTGAAGAGTGCCAAATATGTTCCAGGAGCTACATTTTTTTGCAGTTTTTGTTATCGCGAATCCACCAGAGGTTGCTGTTGACTGACTGACTGACCAACCGACCTATCCTTCCACCCTCCCCCATCTCTAAACCCAACCAATAGGGTTTTCAAAAGCAATCCAGAAAAGGAAAAGCCCTTTTGGCAGCCTGATTTTTACCACATTTTCAGATTTTACCACATTCTTACCCTGTTATTTACTTGTTTATTTTATTTATTTGGCTTTTGTTTTTTGTCTTGCTTTCTGGAACAGTTCTTCAACAGACTCGAACCCCGTTCCCATGGTCAACTCCTCTCTGCATCTCAAGTCCGCCGACGTGTGAAGCTACTGGACAAATTGGTAACAGCACGAAAGCCGTCCACATGGAGATAAGCTGTCAGCTGGTAAGCGAGAAAAGGAACAGCATCATACCGCCCCGTAGCTTTCGTTTTAAAGATGAAATGCAGCCATATGTAGCTCTGGGTACATAATTTGCGCTCTCCAGAAATGCATATACGGGTACGTTTTCAGAATGAGCCAGTGTTGGAAAAAAGTTTTTGGCAAAAAAATTTTTTTTTCATCAAATTTCCACAAAAAAAATTCAACATTTTCAAGAAATATGAAATAGCTTTTCGGCACTAAACCTGTCTATTAAAATAGTCTTTAAAATATCATGTGACACCAAAGGCTGGAGTAAAAGCAACATAGGCATATACATTTCTGGAGATCACAAATTATGTAGCCAGAAGTAGGTATGACTGCATTTTATCTTTAAAACGCATGCTACGGGGCAGTATGACACCTTTCCTTTCGCACTTACCAGCTGACTGCTTACCTCTGTATAGACTGTTTTCCCACTGTTATCAGTTTGTCCAGTAGCTCGACATGTACGTCCATGGACTTGAGACGCAGAGAGAAAGTTGACCGTGACGACAGGGTTCGAGTCCGGCAAAAAAAAACATTTCCAAAAAGCAGGTAACACAAAACTAAAAAATAAATAAACAAGTAAATAACAGGGTGAGAATGTGGTAAAATCTAAAACCGTAGTAAAAATCAGGTGAGGGCTTATCTTTTTCTGGATTCCTTTTTAAAACTGTCAGTTGGGTTTAGGGAAGGAGAAGGGTGGGTCAGTCGATCAGTCAGTCAGTCGACAGCAGCCTCTGGTGGATTTATGGGAGAATAGCAGGCGCGAATGACACTCGTGAGAAAAATTTGAGATCTGCAAAAGCATACACAGCAGCCTCTGGTGGATTTGCGAAAACAAAAACTGCAAAAAAATAGTTCCTGGGACGTATTTGGTGCTCCCCGGTATTGTATAATGAGCCTGGATTGAGTAAAAGAGCTTTGCTTTTTAAAAAGAAATATAAAATATATAAAAATAAATAGTTTTAAATTATGGTGTTATTTCAGAACATTATACTTCTTAATGTAGTTCTATTATTTTTGATCAAATAAGTCCAGCCTTGATGGATATGAGAGGCTTTCAAAAACACAAGTTTTGCTAAACCCAAAAATATGTAAACTGATAATCTCATTTAAAATGTAAATCAGTTTCTTAACTTTAGTCTCTCTCTGCCTTTGTCTTTCTATGAACAGGCTGTGAAGAGCACTGTGAGCAGTGCCAAGCTCATGGTCAATGCCAGCGGTGCCAGTTGCCGTATGCCTCATTTAACGGACATTGTGTGCTGGAATGCAGAAAGCACTACTTTCTAGATGACTCGACTCGACAGTGCACCGGTGAGAGCTGTGAATCTGGTCTGAGATAGGGATTGTGACTGCCTAGATTGCCAATTTTGGCCTGCTAATTTTAGAGGAGCTCAGTATAGTGTGGCACAGTTCTCTCTCGTGTCCTATCGGAGTCTAATGGCAGATTGTTTTTCTGTTATTTCCCAGCATGCTCAGCTGGTTGCGTGGAGTGTGTGAGTGCAGGTGTGTGTCGCGTCTGTGCTGAAAACACCTTCCTGAAGGATGGCAGATGCATCCCGGACTGTGGTCATGGATATTATGCTGACCTAAAAACAAGAGCTTGTCATGGTAATCTAGACTTATTACTTTGCATATTTGATAGAACAATAATTTCTATAGAGTAAAAGAAATCTTTAAGACCAATTCACATCAAGAATGATGACTATAAAGAATAATTACAATTGGTAATGTTGTATTTTGATGATATCCTAGCCATTCTGACTGTAGGTAACTTGTCATCTCAGCTAGTAGTCATTATAGTTGAGACTGTTATCTTAATATCTACTAACATTTTTAAGTGTATCCCAACTAACAATTTAATGATTAAATTAACTATGTATATCAACAGTCTGATGAGAGTTAGTTGACAGATATTTTCAATTAAATTTTTTGAAGAATGTCTAAAGCTGATGCTATATTAGAACACATTAAAACATGTCATGCTAATTTTCTTATGACGGTTATGTTCTTATGCTTATGATTTGTGTTTTCTTATGTTGTGTTTCTTTACTTTGTTTAGTTCTTGTTCCTGTTAGCTAGTTTCCTTTCATGGTTACTCAACAGTTAATTGACTATGTTCACCTGTGTCTTGTTTGGTTCCTCATGTAACCATAGATTTAAGCCCTCAGTTTGGATCATCACTTTTTTCTTGATTAGTTGCAGACAAACCAGCTTATATTTCATCCTATTCCCTGGTCTGTTGAAATTCTTTATTGTGATGGACTGGAAAGTGTACAATAAAATCATTTAAATAATAAATAATATAATAAAATCATCGGTTTTGATCACAGTTAACAAAGAAATGAATGCACACACAATCTCTCTCTCACGCATGCTTCCTCTCTGCCTGTCACAGATTTAAAGAGTGGACTAGGGGATATAACGTCATGTAACTGACAAATATTTTGTCAAATATTGCACTTCAAAGAGCAAAACTATTTTCAACTTGTCTATAACTTGGCAAATGACCAAGGATAAAGCTTCACGTCAAGCTATTTTTTGCCTCTGCATCATTGCATTTATAATCATTTAATTCACGACAATTCATTGATTATCCATTTCTAATATCGACTTCCAAATGTGAGTACTGTATGTGTGATTTAGAGAATCATGTGGATGCATGTGGGATTTTAGATTTGAAAACTCTGGCTAAAAGTGCACATGTCTGTACAGAATTTGACATGGAGCTATGTGCTTTCACACCATTTTATAGATCTGAACATTGGTGTAGATTTTAGCCTTTACAGACTAAAAAATATAATCTGTGTGTTTGTGTGTTTTATTAATGATTCAACAAGTGATTTAAATGCTTTATAAAGCAGGATGGATACTTGGCTGTGAATGCTGAAAAAATTCAAATGTTCTCAAACTGATTCCATTAGTATTATTCAATAGGGCATTCAATAGGTGCTGATTATATTGTTTTAATACTGTTGAACAATTAAAGAAAATACTTCTTTATAGTCTTTGGTGTGAACTGGCCTTTAGACTTGGTAGTTTTTTTGTTTGCAGTATATATATATGTGTGTATATATATATATATATATATATATATATATATATATATATATATATATATATATATATATATATATATATATATATATATATATATTGATCAAATATCTGTCATATATCTTAAGCTGTTATTACTGTGTAATGACCTTTTATTTTACAGCAAATAGCCGTGCTCCTTCGCTTTACATCAATGGTTCTCTGCTGGTTCCTATTGGTGGAGTTAAGCCTCTGGATCCAGCACTCCTGTCAATCAAGGATGCAGACAGCCAATCAGAGAGCATGTTGCTCCAGCTCCTTCAGCCGCCCAGTAACGGCCACCTCATGCTGCTGGAGAATGACAGAGAGAGAGCGCTGGGCAAAGATGACACTTTCACCTATACTCAGCTCAAACGCAGAGCAGTGCGCTTCATTCACGACAAAGAGCAGACCAAGTAAGTGTATCTGTTTGGAGCAATTAATCCATGTCATTGAAAACCATTTCACTTGTAAAACAACATTGCATTGAAGATGCCATAATATGGATTGATACAATGTGTTAAATTATCCTCTGACACCTACATAGAAGGTATGATGCACAAGTAAGTGCAAAAAACGTGTCCAATTACAACTAAGACTTGCTCCTATAGTTAATTATTTCCATGTGAGCCTGATACTGTATACAGCATGACATGCATACAAACTGTTTCCATGCTGAGCCAGGTACAGTCTAGAAGGGATACAGATACAGATTTTTGGAATATTTTTGTGACACTGTACAATAATGACTATTATAACTTTACTGTAAGGGCTTAGTTTAGGGTTGGGGTAGGAGTAGACACAATGCAATGGGTAATATAATAGATAATATTAATAATTCTTATTAACTTCTAGTTGGAGCTTTATCAACCGCACTGGTAGAGTGCATATGTATAATCAGTTGGCTGGCTACCAATTTTTCCATAGCAGGCTAAGCAGAAGTGCACTATTTAATTTTTCCGTTTTTTAACAAAGTAAATATGAAATACATTTTTGTCACCAAAAGCAGAAATATCTGATCATCATCCATATTACAGTTTACATTACACTTGCATTACCAACGCAACGACTGGCACATTTTATTACTTTTCAAAGAGTTCAGTTATCAACACCACCATGGAAAATTAAACCATATCCGTGGTGACCTGATAAGACAACTTTCATATCAGCTGGGGTAACCACAAGACACACTAGAAGGCACTCCACACATCACCTCCGTCACTCTCTTGGACTACACTGCCCATAATGCATTGCACTGATCATGTCATTTCAGCTGATACTTATTTTTTTAATTAATGCTGCACCTGCTCACAATCATCTGGACTATTTAGTATGCTAAATAGTTAAAATTTGCTAGTTAGCTAAGGTTAATATCACTATAGCAAATTGCATTCAATCTCAATAAACAGAGTGAATTATTTTTAATGTTGTTATCTTGATGTTTAATTTAGTTCAATTTAAACAGAAATGGCTCGACCAGTCAAGAAGTGGGCAAAATAACTACACTGTAAAATGTAATAATAAGTTGACCTTACTTAGAAATAAAGGAAACCGATTGCCTTAAAATTTCTAAGTAAAGTAGTTTATTAATTTTAAGTGAGCATAGCTTAAAACAGTTTGTATTTACAACTTCTTAATAAAGTAAACTCCAGTATCGTTGTCGCAAAATAATTATCAAGTAAGCTGAACTAAAACATTTAAGTAAAGACAAGAACCAATACCTACACTTCTAAAACATGTTTGTTGTCTAAATATTGTATAGTGTATAACAGGCATCAATCAATCAATCAGGCATCACATCAATCCCTTTAAACAGTGTATACATGTCTTTAAGCATACATTTATTAATTTCTCAGCATGAAAAACAATGCAAAGCACATGCACATGAACAACTGACCTTGTAAAACATTTAGCATCCGCATACTGCGAAATAACGATATAACACTTTATAACATGTATTTTTTCAACCAAGGTTTAAAGTAGTAATAATAATAATAATAAATATTATTTATATAATATTATTTATTTATTATTATATAAATATTATTTTATTTATATATAAAAATTATATATAGTATGTAATCATATAAATAATATTACATGTATTAATATTAATATATAATATATTAAAATATATTTATACATTTTGAACATCAAATAATTAAAAAATGTATGAATTATTATGCTTATGTCTTATTATGCTTAAGTTTTAATTCTTCCACCTGTTTTATTAACATGCTTTTGACACATGACCACTCAAAAGTTGTAAATAGATATTATTGTAAATCAAGATTACTTGAGTTAATGTGCTAAAAAAGCTGGGATTACTTGTTTAAATATTGTAAGGTGACCAAACTTATTCATAATAAATTAATTGCATTTGATTTAATTAGTGAGAACAGCTATTGCTTTTTACAGTGTACTTACGGTTTGTGCTGACGGGTTGTAATTACAAGATAGTAGAAAATTGCCCCATTTTCATAATCAAATGTAGTTGGGGGAATAGCCAAATACTATCCCTTAAAGTTATTTTGGCATAGCCTACATGTTGATCCCAACTGTGTGGTCATGATTAGGATTAGGGTTGGGGTTATTATACTGTATGTCAAGATATGTATGTGGGTTATGATTGGCCTGTATGTTCTGATTTACCAGCTTTTCAGTGCTCTTTTGCTCAAAATAAATTTACATAAGAAGGAGGAAACAAAGGTGTTGTTTTATGTATGTCATTTCCATGGTCTGAACTCTTATTATTCAACTCTACCCAGGTATGTACAATATAGTTTTTCCATTTTATGGCATCTTTAAGGCCAGCGGATGTTGAGTGAGTAGTGCGCGCAGTCATTAGCTTTAATTACCTTTGTGAAGTTGCTGAGGCATTTGACAGGACACACACACTCCACTGTGCTCATAAGCCACAACATTTTTGTGGATCACATGCAGCGGTCACTAAGTCTGACTGACTGCCGACCTTCAGTTTTCTCTCAGTTTTCTTTTCAACTTTCTCTTAGTTTATCTCTTTAATGGCTCCTCTCAGTCCCTTCAGGTCTGTGGTTTAATTAACAAGTGCCCTCATACACTCACTCCTGTTTTATTCTTCATCCCTCTTTTTCCTCACAGCATCACTTCTCCAGTCTTTATCGTTTCTCTTTAAAAGCCACTCAGTCTTTTTCTCATTTTGGTTTCTGCCTTTAGCTTCTTTGAGTTTCTTATTTATTGTGACGTTTTCTTTCGCTTTTTTCCACTTTGTACACAGACACAAGTTTGTTTTCATGGTACAATATGAAATGGAAACTATTACTTCCCGTTGACTTGTGGTGTTGGGATACGGAGCTAATCATTTTCAATAGGGCATTGGTTGGTATGGTTATTCCAGCAGTGTGACATTATTTAGTATGTTTACCAAGCTGTTTTCATTGTGTGGACTGTTAGCTGGTCTCAACAATATTTCTGAGGTTTTTAGCCAAATGTAGCCAAACACTGAGTCACCCACATTATTTATATCCTTAAATCTGTTTACAGCAGTGCAATGTCAACTTGTTTTTTCAGAAGTGGGCAGTTCATGTTAAGGGCAGCAGATCCTCAGCTGTTCTCTCAGCCTCAGACTGTTACTGTGCAGGCTCTTTCTCAGCAGGTAAACACACACACCCTCACCCACACACATATATCTAGTGCAAGAACGCTGAGTAATAGAGCTTCGTTCTGCATTCACATACTAAGTAAAACAAAAAGAGACAGGTTGCTCTTTCATTAATAATTATATAAATTATTTTAACACACAGGAGAAATTGCCATAGACTGTTTAAAACTAATTCACAACACATGCAGTGGATTTCTTCTTATCCTTGTTCTAATATAAATTATTAAGTGTACTGTGATTAACTGTATACCCAAGATTAATCATCTGCATAATACAATTAAACCATCTTCATATTGAGGCTTGTCACATAGGCTTTTCTTTACAGACACTGATAGCATATACATTTTTTTATATAAATATATACAGTTGAAGTCAGAATTATTAGCTCGCCCTGCGTTATTAGCCCTCCTGTTTATTTTTTTCCCCAGTTTCTGTTTAACGGAGAGAAGAATTCTCAACACATTTCTAAATATTAGTTTTAATAACTCATTTCTAATAAATGATTTATTTTATCTTTGCCATATTGACAATACATAATATTTGACTAGATATTTTTCAAGACATTTCTACTGTCACATGATGCCAATAATTACACACAGGGGATGAACACAGGTGAAGGTGATGAACATGATGACATGGCGGGAACTAGAACAAAGGAGCACATGGGGATGGTCACATGACAAAAACAAACACACAAGGGAGACAGGATGTGACATCTACACAGCCTACAATGTCATTTAAAGGCTTAACTAGGTTAATTAGGTTAACTAGGCAGGTTTGGGTAATTAGGCAAATTATTGTATAATGATGGTTTGTTCTGTAGACTATCAAAAAAAAAATAGCTTAAAGGGGCTAATAATTTTGACCCTAAAATGTCTTTTAAAAAGTTAAAAACTGCTTTTATTCTATCCGAAATAAAACAATAAGACTTTCTCCAGAAGAAAAAATATTATCAGATATACGGTGAAAATTTCTTTGCTCTGTTAAACATCATTTGGGAAATATTTAAAAAAAGAAGAAAAAAAACTCAATAAGGGATAATACATCTGACTTCAACTGTATATATATATACAGTTATATATATATATATAAATACGTGTGTGTGTGAATTATGGCTTGTTTGTGATAATATATATGTATATGTGTGTGATGAATTATGTCTTGTTTGTTTTATACAGACTTTGAACTATTTGATTTTTGAGGCCATTATAAAATAATTTGGCTTATTTTAGCACAAATTTTTAGAAACTTTGTCCACATTGTTAGAAAAATGAGAACCCAAACCAGGAGAATTGCTATCAGCAGAATTCTTTATTGAGACACGTTGGTTGTTCTGCAGTCAAACAGCATCTTCACAAGAAGTCCACATGACTCACAAGTCTAGCCTCGAGTCTAAAACAAGTCTGATTTGAGACAGAGTCATTCTGTCTATTATATGTTTTATTAGGATCAGTGTATAGAAAACAGGCATGACAAGTTTGGGTTGTGAATAGATTCTTAGGTGTTACCTGTGCTGACCAGTTTGAAAGTATCAGTCAAAGACAAAGGTAGAGTTATTGGGACCCTGCCTTAAGCATTTGCAGTACATCACTTTGGCAAATACTAGCCAGTAGCCACTACTCAGGAAGCAAAAAGTTAATGCCCTGGATACTAGAGTTACCCGCTTCAAATGTTATCACTTCATTTAATGGGTGTTTTCAGTGGTCATCAGCTGATAAATATGGGCTAGTAGGGGCCTTCTGCGCCTACTGGTAGGCTCAGAAGGCTGGTATTATCCATCCAAGTTAATTTCATATTGTGTTGTTTAAAATGATTATAAACATCTGAAAGCATGACAACCCGTTTTCTGCAAAAATGCTCTAAATTACCATATTTTCATTTTACATTTGGAAAAGGTCTCATCAGTAGTCTACAGAACTACTTTTTAAAAATGTAAAAACATATTGTGAAAAAAATTTTTTGTCAGGTTTTAATCTAGAGCAGGGCTGCCCAAACTTTTTCTTAAGAAGTACTAAAAAACAAACTTGATTGAGGGGGTGGGCTAAAGGTAAATATACCAAACTATTAAATTAAAGCTGCCATAGTAATTTCCTCATTTATTAATATTAAAAAATAAATAGTAAAAATACTTTAATCCTATTAATAATTGTTTTTTTTTTACATTTTATAATGAACTTCTTACAATAAAATCATAAACAAACACATTTATAACACAATGTTCAATGCTAAATACATAAGTCAAGCTGAACCTGCCTTTGCTTTGATTTGCTCGTCGATATGTTGTGTATTGTCCTCTATCGTCGAGTGACAGTATTTACATTTTTAAAAATCTGATTCATGCACAATGTTTAATTAAAACATTTCACAAACAAACAAACAAACAAGCAAAAGGTTACATTAAATTAGGAATGACGATCTGTGTTGAAACCTTTGCCACAAGCTTCATTCAAATTCTTCACAGATGGGATGGAGGGCCAAATGAAAGAGAACGATGGTCCAACTTTGGATAATCTAGAGTCTATAGGACTAAGTCCCTAAAGGGCAGATCAGTTTACAGAACACCATTTTATTCCTCCAGTCCCCATATTGAGTGTTACAATACCCATAAAGGTGATTGGCACCATTGTGGTTTAACTGCTAAGTGGGACTGCAGCTTTACTGAAACTAGTGCTTTTTTTGCCCGTATAAAATATGAATGTGTAAGTGGACCGCATACAGTATCTGCTTACACCGATAGTCCACATCCTTAGCAAAGATTGACTGTCCATTATCCTGACTCTAGAAGGGCATTATGGCTCACATTGGGCCAGTCTCTCTCTCTCTCTCTCTCTCTCTCTCTCTCTGTCTTTCTCTCTCTCTGTCTCTCTGAGGCTCATACCTCTGCAGCATTTTGTTACACTACACAGATCTCAGGAGAACTGACTGTGTATTAATGCATGACCTCCAGCAGCCTAACACACACACACACACACACACACATACAGCTATCTTTATGGAGACGTCCCATAGACATAATGATTTTTTTATACTGTACATACTATATTACATCCCCCTAAACCCAATCTATACTGTAGAACAATCTGCATTTTGACATTTTTTCACTCAATACTTAATCCGGTGTGATTTATGAGCCATTTCCCTCATGGGGACTAAAAAAATTCCCCACAGGGTCAAAATTAACTGCCATTGCTATACTTGTGGGGTCATTTGGTGCTCTCAATGTGAGGAATAAAAAGACACACACACACACACACACACAGAGAGAAAGAGAGAGAGAGAAACCTAAACTCCCCAACAGAATTCTAATGGATGGCAACAAATAATACCCAAAATACATTCCTGCCCCACATTGACTGATAACAGAAGCTCAAGAAGTCTGAGCGCTTCCTTCTGTTGAGTGAGCAGTTATAGCTGAAATGTAGAGGCTGTATGGCAAAGCAAGGAGAGAGAGAGAGAGAGAGAGAGAGAGAGATAGAGAAGTGAATAAGAGAGAGATATAGGGCACTGAATGTAGTCCTATGAGAAGGAAAATAAGAGTAAAAAAAATGCAATAATCCCTCCCGGGGGGAAAGATTGTCTTTTTTCAAATAAACCGTTTACTCTTTTCTTTCCTGTACGGTAGTAAACAAAAGTGGCCTGATTTTCTCCACCGCTCTGTGTAACAGCAACCTAATGAATGTTCATTAGGGTGATTTGCTTTATAGAAAAGGGGTATTGTGTATAAAATGCTTCGCTGGTCATGTGGACAACACAAGTTCAAATGCTGCTTGCAATATTTGTCATCTGTATCTTTGCTATAAAAAATTACTAAAATTTTAATTAAAAAAAAAGAAATTGTGATAGATCGAGTTAAATTGGATGCTGGGGGGGACTAGAACAGAAATATGGATTTTAAACACTCTGACATGAAGCAATTTCCAGTATTTTTATCGGTTTATATATGTGTTTTACATTCTTCAAATGCACAAAAAAAATCACTGTTAATTTTCCTATTCTTTCATGCATCTTGTCATTAAGTCATTAAAGTACCTGTGAAATCAAAATTAAAGTTTTTTTGGTGTTAGTATCAATATGCTAGTCTTAAAAAGATAGATCTCTTTAAAATAATCTACTCAACTTCAACTTGTTCCAATAATATATACACTCACTGGCCATTTTATTAGGTACACCTGTCCAACTGCTTTTTGACAGAAATTTCTAATCAGCCAATCACATGGCATCAACTTAATGCATGTAGACATGGTCAAGACGATCTGCTGCAGTTCAAACCGAGCATCAGAATGGGACTGAAAGATGATTTAAGTGACTTTGAACGTGGCATGTTTGTTGGTGCCAGACGAATTTCTCTGAGTATTTCAGAAACTGCCGATCTACTGGGATTTTCACGCACAACCATCTCTAGGGTTTACAGAGAATAGTCCAAAAAAGACAAAATATCCAGTGAGTGTCAGTTCTGTGGGCACAAATTCCTTGTTGATGCCAGAAGTCAGAGGAGAATGGCTAGACTGGTTCGGGCTGATAAAAGGCAACAGTAACTCAAATAACCACTCATTACAACTGAGGTATGCAGAAGAGCATCTCTGAACGCACAACACGTCCAACCTTGAGGCGAATGGGCTACAGCAGCAGAAGACCACACCGGGTGCCACTCCTGTCAGCTAAGAACAGGAAACTGAGTCTACAATTCACACAGGCTCACCAGAATTGCAAAATGGAAGATTGGAAAAACATTGCCTGGTCTGATGAGTCTCCATTTCTGCTGCGACATTATAACATTATAACACACCTGTATGTGTCATACAGCATGAATCTTCTCAGACTGGTTTCTTGAACATGACAATGAGTTCACTGTACTCAAATGACCTCCACAGTCACCAGGTCTCAATCTAATAAAGCACCTTTGGGATGTTGTGGAATGGGAGATTGGTATCATGGATGTGTAGCCGACAAATCTGGAGCAACTGCATGATGCTGTCAGGTCACAATAGTCCAAAATCTCTGAGGAATATTTCCAGTACCTTGTTGAATCGATGCCATGAAGGATTAAGGCAGTTCTGAAGGCAAAAGGGGGTCCAATCCTGTTCCAGTAAGGTGTACCTAATAAAGGGGCCAGTGAGTGTATATATAGTGTGCATAGTGTATATTAAATGGTGGCGTTTAAAAACAACCTGCAAACACAGATCAAAATTAAACCAAATCGCAGACTTGGCAACATTGATTCTGATGCATTTCCACTCAATAACTTTGACAGAGTTGTGATACAAACTAAATACTATTGGCTGGTTTTGAAACGGAGAGGAGCTACTCTATGTCCCACCTTGTCGTCTTGTTTCAGTTGTGATAATGTCAAGCATCAAATAAAACAGAATTCATATTCTTCCCTCTGTATACCATAAAAATCTAAAATATGCCGATGTAAAAGAACATAGAATAAGGACATTCAATAATAAATGTATAGAATATTAAATACTTTCTTTCTGAAACTTTAATATTTTCCTGTACTTTGTTTACTCTTTCCACAGCCACCTACTGTAATCACCAACCAAATCCTGTACATTAACTCTGGCGAGACAGCCGTCATCAGCAGATCCATTCTACACATCAGCGACCTCGACAATCCTCAGGACGTGTTCATCACGGTTCTGGATCCACCTCAGCATGGTCGCCTGACACACGTGCACAGTGATACGCAGGTCACCCATTTTAAACTGGAAGACCTGGATGGCGAGCAGCTACACTATGTTCATGATAGTTCAGATGGAGACCAAGACAGACTTCTGCTGCAGGTCAATGATGGACACAGCTACCAGAACATCCTGTTTCACATCAGCATTGCACAGAAGGTACGACATGACAGCTTTGACTCTGAAAAAGATTTAATGAATAACTGATTACATTTATCTGAATCTGTTTTTATTAGCCTTTTGTGAAGTGATAATCTGTCCTGGTTAAATTTTTTAAAATGCTAATTGTTTTGTTTTTGTTTTTTGAAATGTTCAGCTAAATGATCAGTTATAATTATTTCTCTGATTAGGAGTATTTGATTTGTTCTTTAAAAGTCCCTTTTTTATCTGTTAGCTAAACACTAGATGTCTTATGATTATTTACAGGCCTATCAATGTGTCATGTACATTCACATTGATGTAGAAAATATGAAGTGTGAGAAACAGCAGGCCATCACCTCATCTGAATTTTGGATTTAGATCAGGGTTTTTTATTATTATTATTATTGGCTAATTATGGATTCCTGCACTTCACCTGATTCTGAAGAGCCTTGATGATTGAGCCTCAGGCTACCGATGGATTATGTTGTGATTTATGTGTTTCATGTCCACTGTCATAATGAAATCACTTAAGGCTTAAACACTGTCAGATGAAAAAAACGAGTAGACAAGGAATTGGAAAGCATAGTGCTGTATAGACTGACATGTAAATACATTTAGGGTTTTTCAAACTGGAGTTTGGGGAATTCCAAGAAACTAAAAAGTGTCTGAGGAACTTTAAGATTAAGGTCCAGATTTACATAAACAGGATAAACAGGGTAAATTAGAGCAAGAGCACAATGCCATAAAAGCACAGATGGAAGTGTACAGATCTTTCAAGGGAACTGTTGACAGAGCACAAAATAAAGTATGCAGACACAGCAGCTCATTTTTGTCCAACTCATAAACCAGCGCAAATAGAGTCACAAACATGCAGAGTCAATGATGATTAGTGAGGGTTCTAAGAGGGCTAATACCATTTTTTAAAAATTGATACAGTATAATACTTGGCTGCACGGTGACTCAGTGGGTAGCACGTTCGCCTCACAGCAAGAAGGTCGCTGGTTCGAGCCTCGGCTGGGTCAGTTGGCGTTTCTGTGTGGAGTTTGCATGTTCTCCCCATGTTCGCGTGGATTTCCTCCGGGTGCTCCGGTTTCCCCCACAAGTCCAAAACCATGCGGTATAGGTGAATTGGGTAGGCTAAATTGTCCGTAGCGTATGTGTGTGAATGAGTGTGTATGGACGTTTCCCAGGGATGGGTTGCAGCTGGAAGGGCATCCACTGCGTAAAACATATGCTGGATAAGTTGGCGGTTCATTCCGCTGTGGCGACCCCAGATTAATAAAGGGACTAAGCCAAAAAGAAAATGAATGAATGAATGGATGAAAGAATGAATGAGTATAATACTTTTTCTCTCTCTCTCTCCTTTTTTTTATTTTAATTGATTTATTTTAATCATAATAAATGTTTGTAATATATTATATTATAAATTAAACAAAAACTAAAATACAATTTGCATAGTTTTATTGTGATATTTTGCCCTTGATGTATATATTCTCATTATCATGTGACACAGGCCAATATGTCAGGGATGTCACAAATATTATAAAAAATACTGACATATGAATGTAATTCCATGCTTGATAACGCCCATGTCTTGAGTATAATTGCAGTTTTCTTGGGTGGGCCTCCCAGGTATAATAACTGCCGCCCAAATGTATTTAGTGACAAATATACGCAGATATTTATATGTACTTTAAAAAAAAGTATTTATTTATTCATTTTCTATTATTATCACCATCCTTTTACATTTTTTGTATCCACCCAATATAACCAAACATCCACGATCAGTTTAGTTCTCTCTTTTACCCTTTTCGTTCTGTGATCATGAGACCTGTCAACACTCTCACAGACAGTTTCACCTGCTCTGCAGACCCACAGAGACGCGCCTTTTTTAGACTTAAAAAATTTGTCCAACCGGGTATTTAAATCTCCTAAAATACGACTTTTGCTTTCACTTCTAAAGCTGTGGTTAATCATATGTGTTTTTGCATTCCCTTTTAACTTAAGCCTACTTTCGCTTGTCTTTACAGCTGACTGCGTGCACAGTCGCTAGAGCGAGAGAAACAATAAATAATTCATTCTTTAATCTAAACAACTCTGAAAAACTTTACTACTATATATACTCGGAGAGGAAGAAATGACTGGCCTAAGCTGGCTGCAAAATATATGTACACCAGTAATCAATGCATTTGCCTTATTTAAATAACCTACACATTATAATCTTGTAATTTATTATATATTCTAGAGAGATTGTCTCTTTGTTTTTTGAGATTGTTTTTATTCCTTTTCCGTCATTTATTTCTCATTTGCTGTATATTTTATTAATTTGATAATGTTATTAGGCTATATCACATAGACTATATTAAATGCATATTTAAAATGCATTGGCATTCAAGTTTGCTTTGAACTTAAAAGAGAGAGAGAAGCAGATTTGACCTGTCAGTGTGTGCATGGCTCCTGAAATGCATGGTAACAGAAATAGTGATTTATTTTATTTTACTTTAACCCATTAAAAAAACAGTTTATAACAGTGTCATAATAAATCAAATTATTGGTAAAAATTTAATTATGTTTTGTTTGTCGCATATAGTTTATGTGATGTGGGTAAATGGTGTGTTTCAATCAGGCTACTACCACAAATATATTCCAAACCTGTGGGAAGCACTGAATTGTAAAATCTATTTTCTTATATCTGTATCAGCACCAAATAATAGGTTTGTTAGTACTGATATATTGATACTGTAGAATTGATGCACCCATTCCTGTTAGAGAAACAGATGGAAATTAAATGAAATTATTAAAATAAAAATGCATATAGCTTTAAAAACACAGCTTCCATTATAATTATAATATTATAATATTATAATTAAATGCCCTTGGATTGGGGGTTGCCCTTGAAGTGGTTTTAAACTAAGTACAAAATACATTGAAACCAAGACAAAAAATGCACTTGATGCCAGTCTCAACATCATTTTAAAGCTGCTTTAAAATAGTAGAGCAATACTTATATTTATCCTTAAGATGTAGACACTTTCAAATGCATAGGATGAATTCTTTAATTTAGAATTAGAAAGTTTTATTGTTATATACTAGTTTACAACGAAAATTTTGGTCCCCAGTAAAAAAGTTAACATAAACAAACAATTTAGACTCCACTACATAACAAGTTCATGAAAACTTAAGTGTCAGATAAAACCCTAGTATCTCATACCTCTCTCCCACCAAATCCACACAAATACAATCATCACTACCCCTTTTACGCTCGAAATCACCCCTTCCTGACTATTTGGCATGCCCACAGCCTGCTGATGTCTAGACAGATTGCAGCACTTTGTTTGCTCTTTTCAGTCCTCCACACACACTTATCCACACATCTCTCTGTAGTGTCATCCGATTACACCTGCCTTGTTCCCAGCTGTAGCCTGTTATCTCCCATCCTTAGCAGCTTTTGACTAATGGAAGCCCTGTTTCTGGCTAAGCGCTCTGTTTTCAGATCAATAGCACATCGGCTCTATATGTAGTATCGCAGCTAGTTTTATCAGGCACAATCGCATCAAGGTCCATTGCTCTTATACAACTAGCACTGAGTGGAAAGGTCAAGTTACATCTGTAGCACAAGTCATTGAGAGTATTGAGGCGACGGATGTGTAGGTTAATAACCTGTTAATTGGTTGTACCTTGGACTTCAGGAGCAAGGTCTCTGCTCTCAAAAAGATCTGAAGTATGTGGATTCCTGCAGTCAAGACAAAGAGGGATAAAAGAGGACGCTGACTTTCAATTAGCCTTTCGCAGAGAAGTCGTTTGCTGTTTGTAGACTTTGTAGATGTTGATTTATATAAATGGTCAGCACTGGTGAATGATCTTCGGTTTAATATGTTCTCTGGAGATGCACCATGCCCACATTCTCCACCACATTCCGCTCTAAATCTAAAGATCTTCGTATGAAGAAAGAAACTTTGCCTGGTAACTGCTTCTATCTAAGAGATGTTTGTCATGTTTCATCAAAATGAACTGGTCAGATGTTATGTACAGTGCTTGGTAAGTTACTTCAGAGAAATAATTAATTGCTACTTACATCATTACAATTGTATTTTTATTACTTTTAATTTACTTTGTCTAAAAAACTAATTTACTCAGTAATTGAATTGCTTAAATACAAAAAATCTGCATAAATCTCAACTCATATAGAATGCAAAATTACTCATTATGCTTTGCGTGTATGCGTAAGCAGGATGCTTCAAACTTCCTGTCGGCAGCTTGATGCGTACAAAGAGTCACAAATGGACAGCTTTTGATTCACCAAAATGTGCCACCTCCTGGACTGATCATTTAAAACATGTGATCTAATGGGAATGAAAACAACTGCTGCGAGGCAATTACTCTCACCATAAGATGGCATCTTCTGCCATTTAAATGGGGCACAGTCATCGCTAAAATGAACATTTTATCTTTTTTTTTTCAAATATATAACCAACTTGGCGACATGATGCCGCAGTGGGTATTGTTGTCGCCTCACAGCAAGAAGGTCAGTGGTTCAAGCCCTGGCTAGGTCAGTTGGCATTTCTATGTGGAGTTTGCATGTTCTCTCCGTGTTCACGTGGGTGACGGTTTCCCTCACAAGTCTAAAGACATGCGCTATAGGTGAATTGGGTAAGCTAAATTATCTGTAGTGTAATGTGTTTATGTCCTGGTCCTCCAGGTTGGGGGTTGGTTATTGAGCTTACAACCTACCTTGTAAAAATTTGATGTTACAAAACACCAATATGGTGCAGCTAAATAACAAATTTGATATCGACGACCCTGGGAGTGAGTATATAACCAACCCAAACAAATGTAATTTACCAAAATGTTTGACACACATACATGCTGTCTCAGCAACACATTGATTAAAAGAGTGGCACAAAGTGAAAATAAAGTGACGTTTTGAAATGACAATACATGGCAAATACTACACAATACAAACTTACTAAATGAAACATAAACGATTCCCAATTAGGGTTGATTTATACTTCTGCGTCAAGCAGTCTGCGTGTGGACGCATAACCCTCACCGTGGCCGTGGATGTCGTGCACCTCTCAAAACTTGTAACTACACGTCGCTGCCACGTGTAGCACAAGCACTGTAATTGGTCGGCTTGAAAGTGCTGACGAGTGTGGGTGGGGCCAAGAGCCCATTGGAGCGAGTGTTTATAAGTATGGAGTCCTGTGAAGGAGCTCCAAATGGAAAGTTTTGTTTTGTGTTTACCTTATGATTAAAGTTGTTGCACGTCCCGCCTCAAAATGAGTCTACATTAAGGTAGCGTTCAGTAAAAACAAAAGACCAGTGAAGAAACTCGACCCAGAGGAACATAACCTCACTGCCAGCTAGCGTTTCGAAAAGTGTTATTGAAGAGCAACTTAAACAGCGCGCAGAAGTATAAATGCACGACAACGCGCAAGGCATGTGCCGTGGGTCATGCCGATCACTCGACGCAGAAGTAAAAACCAGGCTTTAGAATCAACATGCAAACCAGTCAGCGGAGTATCAGTAATGTACATTTATTTAACATTTTTGGAAATTGCATGTCTTGCATACCTGTTAACTTTCATCCCAGTAATATGGAATGTATTGTGTGTGTGCGTGCGTGCGTGCGTGCGTGCGTGCGTGCGTGCGTGCGTGCGCGCGTTTGCGTGCGTGTGTGTGTGTGTGTGTGTGTGTGGGCATTGAAAAGCCCACTGAGCACAGTATAACAGCTGACAATTCGGCCATACTAACTCTATATCTCAACATCTTATCTGATGGCAGACACTGAATTGAACCGCATATGTACAATGTACAAAGTACAATGGCTTTAACACACATCTTTCAATATAAAGTTGTGCATCACAAAAACACTCCGTAAGCCACTCAAAACATTACTTTCAGATCGATAAGTCAAGAAATGCTGTAAACGGAAGTTCTAAGCATCCTACCGGAAGACGCTGGTCTCTCTGGCGTCCTTCATGCAACAACAAAAAAAAAGATCTATAAATTAAACTCTTTATTCTTTAAATTTGAGTCAAATTGTTTTTTACTAATACATAAATTCATATGTACAGTGTATTGACATAAATTTCTAAACCATTTAATTATTTCTTAAGAGTGTGCAATTGTCAAATAAATAAAACATCTTAGTTAAAAATTAAGCTAAATGTCTAAAAAACAAATATATACACACAATTACTCTGCTTCTCTGAATTAATACTTTGTAGTCATTAAAGTTTTCTCAAATTTATATCAATTTATAAATGATAAATGTTTTTTCTTTAGTCGAAAAAGAGAATTATTCTGCAAAAAATATATATTACTCTGCTTGAATGAATTAATATAGAACTGTTGTACTGTAATTAAATCAGAAAGAGCTTTATTGCCAGGTATGTTCACACATACTAGGAATTTGTTTTCGTGACAGAGCTTCTACAGTGCAACAACATTACAGAGACATGACAAAAAACAGATAATAAATATATTTAAAAAATAGAAGTAGTGAGTGCAAATATACAGATGACAAGTGTATGTACGTGTTTATTACTATATACAACGTTATATGTGCAGCTGTTATGTGCAAATTGGCATGTAAAGTGTGTTGTTAAATAAGTGTATATGTGTATAAAAGTGTATAGCAAGTAGTGATGTTGGTTTCGCAATTATTATCATCAAGTGTTCATGAGATGGATTGCCTGAGGGAAGAAACTGTTTCTGTGTCGGGCTGTTCTGGTGCGCAGTGCTCTGTAGCGTCGACCAGAAGGTAAAAGTTCAAAGAGGCAGTGTGCTGGGTGTGAGGGGTCCAGAGTGATTTTGGCAGCCCTTCTGCTCGCTCTGGATAAGTACAGTTCTTGGGGAGTAGGAAGGGTTGTACCATTGATTCGCTCAGCAGTCCGAACTATTCGACGTAGTCTTTGGAGGTCGTATTTAGTAGCTGAGCTAAACCAGACAGTTATTGATGTGCAGATGACTGACTCAATGATGGAGGTATAGAACTGTTTCAGCAGCTCCTTTGGGAGGTTAAACTTCCTCAGCTGACGAAGAAAGTACAGCCTCTGTTGAGCTTTTTTGACAATGGAGTCAATGTGAGTGTCCCACTTCAGGTCCTGAGAGATGGTGGTACCCAGGAACCTGAATGACTCCACTGCTGCCACAATGCTGTCCATGATGCTCAGTGGGGGGAGAGCAGGGGGGTTTCTCCTGAAGTCCACTATCATCTCCACTGTTTTGAGCGTGTTGAGCTCCAGGTTGTTGTGGCTACACCAGACAGCCAACTCCTTAACCTCCAGTCTGTAAGCAGACTCGTCACCGTCCTGAATGAGGCCGATAAGTGTGGTGTCGTCTGCAAACTTCAAGAGCTTCACAGAGGAGTCTTTTGATGTGCAGTCATTCGTGTACAGGGAGAAGAGCAGTGGGGAGAGGACACACCCCTGGGGGGCGCCAGTGCTGATTGTGCGGATGCTAGATGAGAATTTTCCTAGCTTCACCAGCTGCTGCCTGTCCGTTAGGAAGCTGTTGATCCACTGACAGACAGAGGTGGGCACAGAGAGCTGAGTTAATTTGGGCAGGAGAAGTTTTGGGATGATAGTGTTAAACGCCGAGCTGAAGTCAACAAACAACATCCTCACATAGGTCCCTGGTCTGTCTAGGTGTTGCAGAGCATAATGCAGCCCCATATTTACTGCATCATCCACAGACCTATTTGCTCTGTAGGCAAACTGAAGAGAGTCCAGTGAGGGTTCAGTGATGTCCTTCAGGTGGGCCAGCACCAGTTTTTCAAAGGACTTCATGACCACAGATGTTAGTGCCACTGGTCTGTAGTCATTTAGTCCTGTAAGTCTGGGTTTCTTTGGGATGGGGATGATGGTAGAGCGTTTGAGGCAGGAGGGCACTTCACACAGCTCCAGTGATCTGTTGAAGATCAGGGTGAAGATGGGGGCCAGTTGGTCAGCACAGGATTTTAAACAGGCTGGTGTTATAAAATCTGGGCCTGGTGCTTTTTTCCTCTTCTGTTTCTGGAAGACCTGGCGCACCTCGTCTTCGTTAAACTGTAGGGCAGGTATGAGGGAGGCGGGGGGTGGTGGAGGTGTTAATGGTGGCGTGAAGAGCAGTTCAGAGTGGGTGTGGGGGGTTTTCTCAAACCGGCAGTAAAACTTATTCAGGTCGTTTGCAAGTTGTTCATTGTCTACAGTGCTGGGGGATGGTGTCTTGTAGTTTGTGATGTTTTTCAAACTTTTCCACACGGATGCTGAGTCGCTGGAAGAGAACTGACTCCTTAGTTTCTCAGAATAGTTCCTTTTTGCGACTCTGATCTCCTTTTCCAGTGTGTATTTGGCCTGCTTATACAAGGCCCTATCCCCATTCCTGTAAGCAACCTCCTTGGCCTGACGTAGCTGTCTGAGTTTTACAGTGAACCATGGTTTGTCATTGTTGTATGTGAGTTGAGTCCTGGTAGGAATGCACACGTCTTCACAGGAACTGATATAAGATGTTACAGTCTCTGTGAGTTCATCCAGATCGTTTGCAGCAGCTTCAAAAACACTCCAGTCAGTGAGGTCGAAACAGGCTTGTAGATCCCGCTCTGTTTCCTTAGTCCATCTTTTCACAGATCTTAATACAGGTTTGGCTGTTTTCAGTTTCTGCCTGTAGGTTGGAATGAGATGAATCAAACAATGATCAAAGTGTCCCAAAGCTGCTCGTTGGACGGAGCGGTATGCATCCTTTATTGTGGTATAGCAGTGATCCAGAATATTGCTTTCTCTTGTGGGACATGTAACATGCTGTCTATATTTTGGCAGTTCACGGGACAGTTTTGCTTTGTTAAAATCCCCGAGAATGATTAAAGCAGAGTCCGGGTGTTGTTGCTCTAACACCGTGATCTGATCAGCTAGTTTCTGTATCGCCAGACTCGCGTGCGCGAGCGGAGGAATGTAAACACTGACGAGGATGAACGAGCAGAACTCCCGCGGGGAGTAAAAAGGCTTACAGTTAATAAACAGTGCTTCGAGATCTGGACAGCACCTTTAAATGACCTAAAAATTAAAAATAACCCCTTACTTTGTCAGTGGAAAAGGAATTTGATTACATGAACTATTACTTCATTCATTCATTCATTCATTTTCTTTTCGGCTAAGTCCCTTTATTATTCTGGGGTCGCCACAGCGGATTGAACTGCCATCTTGTCCATCATATGTTTTACTCAGTCCAGCCGCAACCCATCACTGGGAAACATCCACACACACTCATTCACACACACTCATACACTCATACACACACTCATACATACCCAATTCACCTGTACCACATGTCTTTGGACTGTGGGGGAAACCGGAGCACCCGGAGGAAACCCACACAAACACAGGGAAAACATTAAAACTCCACACAGAAATGCCAACTGACCCAGCCGAGTCTCGAATCAGCGACCTTCTTGCTGTGAGGTGAACGTGCTACCCACTACCAGTGTCGCCCTGAACTATTACTTTTTATATCTAATTACACCCTACACAGGTTATGTAACATCAACACATTATGAACATATGAATTCTAGTTCAGGTTGCACAAACGGAAATAAGATAAGATACAGTAAATTCACAAACGAAAACTAGCTAAACTTTTGAGTTAGTTGAGACTGTAGAGGACATAAATGAACATTTTGACCTATGTGTGAACTCTCGCATGAACACCATGCCTTATGAATCTGTCGCGCTCTCTGAGAGGTGATCAGAATCAGCAGGAATGTGCTGGAAATCTGCCACAGTGTTTCCTCTGTGAATCGTAGCTTTCATCTCCCCACATCCTTGAAAGTCTTTTGATTATCGTTGTGGCAGGTGATCTTATTCTCCACAATGAGCTCCTCAACCAGCGTTGGGATGTTCAGAGCACTGTAAGGATCTAAAAATTCCTGGTATAGCAATAGTGGAGTATGTATGATTAGCGTGAACCTTCGTGATATATATTTTTTTTGTTATTCGTAACCTTGATGTTTTTCAATGTGAAACGCAAGAAAGACATGTTCTTATGTGGTTTAATAAGGATGAATCCATTTCACAAACAGCACAAACTTTCATTCTAATGGTTAATTTATGATTAGTCTATCATTGTTTTTATTATTTTTAATCAATCATTTAGCAAATAGTAAATGGAGTTTGCATATTCTCCCTGTGTTCGCGTGGGTTTCCTTCGGGTGCTCCGGTTTCCCCCATGATGTGGTGACCCCAGATTAATAAAGGGACTTAGCCGAAAGGAAAATGAATAAATGAATAGTAAATGGATCAAATGTAACAGTAAAGACCCCAATTGATAATTGATTGATAATAATAAATGCTTTTGTAACCCCAAATCAGCAATCATGGGAATCTCCATGGGAAAAATGTGGTATAGACCCATTGCAAAGCTTTGATTTTAGTAACAGCCATGGCATTCCCCTATCAATTTGTGCACTCTCCAGGGAAATTGTGAATAATTTCTGTACAAATTTCATGCTGATTTCAGATGAAAGCAGACATAATAGTCTCCATTATGCATACCAGGGAGATTTTTATGATGTGAGCATAAATGAAAACAAAATAAAGACTGCAGCTATAGTCTACAAGTATAATGATGGGAAGTTTGGATAATTTGAATACAATTAAAATTGTATAGATTCACAAACACATGCAAACCGTGGCATCTTGAATGAGATAATGCATCTATGAATATATCCTCAGATAGTTTACTGGATATTGTGATGTCTCATTAACATAAACAAATGTTTGGTTGGCTATCCAATAACATCAAAATTTAGGTAATCATTCTCAAGTCGTCGTGTTTTAAGTCATCTGTTTAGCAAGTGCAGCACTATTGATCGACCATTTAGGCTGTTCACACAAACTTCTCTAGGTTTCAGGAAAACCTCAAATATATTCCCAGCCTTTCTGAGCATTTTCACCTTTTTTCATGTTAATCACCAGTGTTTCTCGACTATGTCTGATTAGTCTATCCATTTTGTTTGTCTGAGAAAAGGGCACAGAATATCTGCATTATGATTGGTCGGCTTGTCAATCAAACAGCTGCAAAAGGTCAATTAACAACATTGGATGTTTTCCCATGGACTCGGGCTACTTCAACACTGTTGCAGAGTGAGGTTTTATTAGGGGATCATTTAATTGGGATCATTTTGATAAGCTGTTGGATGGGTTTTGTTAACTTAAACATTAACTTAAAAACATCTACCAATCATTGCTGAACTAATAAATGCTCAAATGCACCAAATGACTTCTGTTTTAATTGTCAGGCTAATTGCTGAGATTGCTCAGATGATACCTTATTAAAGCACAATAGGGTATATGCACAGCTAGTATTTCTTCCCATACTGATAAACAATTTTTTATACGGTTCCTTTTACAGCATCGATGTTGTAATGTAATTAAAATGCAATCAGTTAAGTAGACTTCAGCGTTTATTTAGTTGTTCAAGTGTAAAATAAGATATAAAGCTGTTTACATACACGCACTTTCAAGATCAGCAGGCTAGCACAGAAACTCCATTGAAAATACTGAAGTAAAATAAATTTTCATATTTTAAAGATATGGCTAGGATAAATGTAATTTAATGCTTTGTATGCTGTGTATGTAAATGTAGTTAATGCTTCTTGCACATTGTGAGACTCACTTTATATCATATATCAATCAAGCAGTGGAGATCGCTGATTTTTAAAGAAAACACACCTTAAACGCACCGATTTTGTAACGACATACTGTTCATTCGAACCACTTGACCCAGGTTACTGAAAAATTTAAAGTTCTTCTGCATACTTCTGCATATACCCTATACAACTGATAACCCTAAAATACTTCATCAGATACTTGAGAAGACTTGTTAAATTTATCAAATGAAATGTATAATCAATATGTAATCCATCTATTTATGTACATTTAGCAGTTGGGCAGGTTTTGTCAAACAGATCTGGCAACCCTATCAGCATATTAAAATGATTTCTTTCTTTTTTATTTCATTTTACGTGACACTAAACACAGAAGTAACGGCTGCTGAAAAATTAGCTTTGCCATCAATAATATATACATCAACAATAATAAACAACTTTTAAATGTGATAAAAAAAAACTTATTTTATTTTTTATCTGTCTGCTCCTTAACAATACAAAACAATATATTTTTAGAGAGCACATTTTAAAACAACCAAAGTTGACCAAAGTGCTGTACATACACCAAAAATATCTGTAAATTAGTTTTTCGTATTTGTGATTCACATTTTTTGTTTTTGCCCATTTATTTATGCTTTTGAATTGCAATATGAGGTATTGAACTATCTTCTAACAGCTTTTAATTTAAAAAAAAAATTAAAAGTGGCTTTTATTGTCATTTTTAACAGTTTATATGAAATAAAGTTTGTGGTGGTATTGTTACGGTAAAAAAAACCTTGTAAGAAGCTGCCAGTACATTTTCGGGTATTGGACTTATTTTTCTAAATATTATTTCTTTCTGCATTATATTATTTCAAACTAGTAAAATGTAAGTAAAAGTTACTTTGTTAAACTGTTGAGTTGAATTTTCAACATCACAAGTCGACAGAGCAGAGATCAAGGTACCATAATGCAGTTCACAACCGTAAATAAACTGAAAACTCTTATATATCACAAAATACAGAAGCTGTCAGTTAACACATATTTTTACTGTGTACAAAATAGAATACTAAGAAAATAAAAGGTAAAAAGAAAAGCAAGACTATCAGATTAATCAGTAAAAGCAATAATAGAAATAGTATCAAGGAGTATGTATTAAAAGCGAGAGAAAATAGATTGGTCATTAACAATAGATAGGTCTTTACACTAACATAAAGGTAGCCTTAATAATAATGATGATGTTTTATGGTTTCTATGTAGGTTGGATTGACTCCTCACCTGCGTTCAGTGCCCAAAACTTGGGTCAGGGAGGGAGGAATGGTGCAGCTTTCTAAGAAGTGTCTTAATGCTCAATTCCAAGGAGCCAGTGACTCTGAGATTCTGTACAGCATCCATTCTGAGAGTGGACAGCCCAAATACGGTAACCTCCACAGCATTTTCTGTCTTTAGTATTTCTCACTCAGTATCTGCCTTTTGTTCTGAACTCATTCTCAGGGTTACTTGTGTTTGTGTGCGTCTAGGAGAGATTGTGCTGGTGTCTATGCCTGCTGATGGTCCTGTTGAAGCGTGGCAAGCCTTTTCTGACGGTCAAGACTCTACACCCACCAGCTCATTTACACAGCAAGATGTAAATGAAGGCACTGTCTGGTACCGACACTATGGATCTGGAACACAAAGAGACACTTTTCAGTTTCAGGTGAGACATGAATAGATTTAACCCAAGGCAAATTCTGTCACTTCAGCATAAGCCCCGAGGCTCTAGGTGTAGAGCTAAAGGTGCCACTTAGCATTTGACTTGTTAAAACATGTCTACTCTTATCATTCTTTGTTTATTTCAGAAGAAACCTATTATATATTGATTTGGTACTAAGTTAATGCTAACATAAATGCTCATCACAAACACATTGAGCAATTGCTATTAAATGTTTTACCATGCTCAAAGGAGCAGATTCTTCTGGCTTCTGCTTTAAGTGTTATGTCAAAATAATGCTCCTGACAAAACATGAGCATATCATAATAAAGAAAACAATAGATTGCAATTGCTTTGACTTGGTTTTTAAGTTCCAATTAGCAATGATCTAACATATAAAACTGCAAATAATATACTCACTTTTACCAAAGAGCTTAGAATTACCAAGAGGCGACACTCAATAGAACGTTCCATTGCTACAGCAGCGCCCAGCAACAGCCCCGGATTTCGCCATTTTGAAGTGAAAGCGATCGGCTGTCCGTTGGATCTTATTGCTGTCACGATGGCAAGCAGCTGCTTTGTTTTTTGTTTATTTATTTAAAAAGCACATTAAAGCTGAGATACAACCTGAAAGACGACAATACAACACTTACTATCACAATCATCAGCACTTTTAATAATTTCTTTTACAGATGATTTATAATATGCTGTTGTTCTATTGGAATTTTCATTCCAAAAAGGCCGCTGCCCCATCTAGTGGCTGTTTCCAGAATCGCACTAGAGTGTCGCCTCTTGGTGATTCTAAGCTCTTTGCTTTTACCTTGTCTGATACATTACTTATTAAACATTTAATATTTAATGGCTAGTAAAGTTGGTGCAAGAAATTAATACTTTACTACTTTCTTTTTTATGATCTATTAAAGTAATGAAAAGTGAATGATATTTATTTTAGATTGTTACAACTTTTTAAAGAATAGATCATGCTTTTTGAGATCCTGATCTATGTTAAGATATGTTAAAATATAATAAGATGTTAAAATAGAACAGCATTATTTTAAATCTAAATACTATTTTGCATTATTAAACAAATTTACTGTTACTTTGGATCAATTTATTATTCGCTTAATACTTGCTAGATATACATTAGATTAAAATAAATATAAAAAATATTTACTAAAATAAATTGAGGCTCAGATATTTAATCATACATACAGTGCACACATAAATAAGTACAGCCTTTTTAAAAATGTTTATTTTTCTAATTAACAGTATATAAACACTACCTCACAAGAGTCTTGTTGTTGATCCCAGTTGTAAGTGCAACAAATAATAACTGGACTTCTAGTTGATCATTAGGAAAGGTGGCAGAAGGTAGATTTTTTCAGATGAATCATCTGTTGAACTGCATCCCAATCATCACAAACACTGCAGAAGACCTATTGGAACCTGCATGGACCCAAGATTCTCACAGAAATGAGTCAAGTTTGCTGAAGGAAAAATCATGGTTTGGGGTTACATTCAGTATGGGGGAGTGCGAGAGATCTGCAGTGTGGATGGCAACATCAACAGCCTGAGGTATCAAGACATTTGTGCAGCTCATTACATTACAAACCACAGGAGAGGGCAAATTCTTCAGCAGGATAGCGCTCCTTCTTATACTTCAGCCTCCATATCAAAGATCCTGAAAGCAAAGAAGGTCAGGGTGCTCCAGGATTGGCCAGCCCAGTCACCAGACATGAACAATATTGAGCATGTCTGGGGTAAAATGTAGGAGGCATTGAAAATAAATCCAAAGAATCTTGATGAGCTCTGGAAGTCCTGCAAGAACGCTTTCTTTGCCATTCCAGATGACTTTATTAATAAGTTATTTGAGTCTTTGCAGGGATGTATGGATGCAGTCGCAGTATTAATGTACATTATTTCTGTTAAGTGACAAGACTTGTCTAAGCAAAGTCAGACCTTACTGTCCTGATTGAATAATTAAAAATAAAGGCATGATCATATTTTATTTGGGTAAAGTAAGCGTAATCTAGAGGTCTTTGCTTTTCAGAAGCCACTTCTGACACCAAATGATCAACTAGAAGTCAAGCTATTATCTGTTGTTTCTAAAACTTGGATAGGCAACTACTTTTTTCAGGCAGTGTATATATACACACACATATACATAAAACTTTTTTAAAAAACATATCAGATTTTAAGGTCAGTACATCACTTGTTGCAAGTGATGGCCAAACAAACAGAGACCATTAAGGGAAGTAAACACATTGTTACTAGCTCCTGCCCTAGTGGATGGTTTTCTCCATTTTACTTTAGCTCTGCTCCACTCTTAGACCAATTTGTCCGTCTGTCCTAATTCTCCTTCAGCAGCCTCACTGCATTATGTGAGCATAAATGAGCTAATTTGCCTTCAAATCCAGTTTCAAATCCGTATAAACAGCATTAAAGGACATTCAGTCACATTTAATTCATCAGCTTAAAGCCCTAATGATTCTTGACACAACAGTTTTTTGTCCTCCACCAGAAAATTGCTTTCCTTTCTAGTTTGTTCTTTTCAGTTCTCATCTCGCCTAAAGCTGCACTCTGTGTTGCAGACTTCATTAAATAAGATTCGAGTTTTAATGGTTCGACATGGTTAATTTGTGTCCTCTGGGGTGTGTTTGTGACCAAGTGTTTCAGCGTATTTGTAGGTTTCTGCTCAATATCAACATGGAAATAAATTTGTATTGACAACAGAGTGGAGTAAATTGAGTCACATATTAAGTTGAGTTTGATTGTTATAATTATGTGCTTCATTAATGATTAGCAATTATTGTCTGAGAAGTTTAATGCAGCTGTGTCTGAATGGTTTATATTTTCTTGTGGAATATGTATATGTGAACACTGTGGTGTTTGTTTATTAATGCTTGGGCTTTTGTTGACAGGTTTCAAGTGAGATCTATCCAGAGACTCTGAGTGATACACAGACCTTCACTATAGGAGTGATGCCTCAGAGCCCTGGCATGCCTCAGCTTTCACCTGGAGTCGATCTGCAGATCACTGTAAGATTCAGACAGCAGGACTTGAAAATATATTTAAAAAGCTTTATTTAAAATAAATTCCTTGATAAATAGTGAGTAATGTTTGACATCAGTATGCATTTTAGCAAGGACAAGTTGTACTGTTTAGAAATGACAGTAAAATCTTTACACTTACAAAAATGTCAGTTAACAGTGTCAGTTTAAATGTTTTAAACTCTTCATTCATGAAGTACTCTGAAAAAACTATATCGTATTTTTACAGAACTTTTAAGCAGTGCAGCCATTTTCTATCATGAAAATGAATAGTTTTCTTGAGCACCATGGGTGCGTTTCCCAAACAACGACATAACTCACGGCTGAACTATTATAGTACGATGCATCATTTGGGATAAAAACGATGTAGTGACGAGTGTTTCCTAAAACCATAGTTTTTCTGTCATAGATCCGGCGTTTGAATCTCGTTAATTATAACATAAAACGCCCATAATGATGCTCTAAACGGGGTGGTAACAACTTCTTTAGAGAAGAAGCCCATAATTTATTTGTGCAAATTATATTGTTTTACACGCACACGCATAAAAAAAATGCAATATTAGTTTTGCTAAAAACATACACTCATTTTCCATATTAATTGAAATATATGGAAATGGCATATATAGTGCCTATGTTTCCTTTAGAAATATTATTGAGAACATTACATATTCTATTCTAACACGTATTCTAATCTCATATATAAATTATATAAATAAATAAATAAATAAATAAATAACAAGGCTATTTCTTAAGAAATTAAATTTAATATTTGTTATTTATTAGGAAATGAAAAACATCCTACTTTAATAATAATATTAATGATGATGATGATGATGATGATGATTCTTATTGTTGTTGTTGTTGTTGTTGTTGTTGTTGTTGTTGTTGTTGTTGTTGTTATTATTATTATTATTATTATTAATAAGGATAGTGTTTATTTTATTTTTTTAAGTCTACTTTTACAATTTGACACATGCAAACCACTGCACATGACACATGCAAATCAACAGGCCCCTGTCATATACAGTACAGATACTCAATAAATAACCTACTATAAATTAAAAGCATTAACGTATGCTATGTTTCTGTTTTCACAAGCTTTGGAAACATAACATAAATTCCGCTTTTAAATAATAGGTCACCTATAGCTTTCATCATGAGCCACGGCTGTGCACTGCAAAAAGAGTGCATTTGTAAACATGAAGATTGCTAAAACTGAACTGTAAAAAAATACTTTAAAAGAAAATTACACCTAAGAGAGAGGATTTTAATGCTTTTTTTTTATAATTCCAAGTTTAAATGTTAGAATGCTCTAAATGAATAGGGCATAGGGGGTATAACTGGGAATAGAACACAGCCAGGAACTATGTTTCTAACTACAGCTCTAGAGGTGTAGTTGCAAGCGTACAAGTTTTCAACGCAGTTTGCGAATGTTCGGTGGAACGATAGATTTGGGAAACGCCTAATCAACGAACTATGTTTGTAACGACTGAACTTGCGACCTTAAATGGCTAACGATGATTTGTCTGGATGGATAGTGTTTGCTTTTAATGACACTACAGTATATATAAAAGGGTTATCCCCCTCAGTCCAAATACATGCAGTATAGTTAAACTGGATAAACTAAACAGCCCATAGTGTTTGAATGGGAGAGTGTACAGGTGCTTCCCAGTACTATGGGTTGTACTGGGTTGCTTTAGAAAGAGCAAGCAAATGCCTGATAAAGCAGAGAATAAGCCCATGGAAAGTGAATGAGTGAGCAACATAACACAGAATATTATATACTGCTATCATTCATTCATTCATTTATTCATTTTCTTTTCGGCTTAGTCCCTTTATTAATCTGGGAACACCACAGCGCAATGAACTGCCAACTTATCCAGCAAATTGTTTTACGCAGCAGAGGCCCTTCCAGCTGCAACCCATCTCTTGGAAACACCCATACACTCCCATTTACACACATACACTATGGACAATTTAGCCTACCCAATTCACCTATATAGCGCATGTCTTTGGACTGTGGGGAGACCGCAGCACCCAGTGGAAACCCAAGCAAACACGGGGAGAACATGCCAAGTCCACACAGAAATATCAACTGACCCAGCCGAGGCTCGAACTACTGCAATCATGGCAAAGACAAAATAATTTTTTTTTAAATATGTAAAAAAAATAAATAAACTTTTGTCTTCAACTGTATTTTAAGTTATTACAAAATTATATGTTGAAAATAGGAGACTGCAGCTTATCACAGAACATGGATTTTATCTTACTATGAAATAATGCATACAAAACGAATAAGCAGCCATCTTCCAGCACTTTCATTTATTTTATTTCAATTGTAATAACAAGACAAAACACACTCTCCTATTAAAATCCGTTGAAAATCTACATCAACATTGCCATCATCACTATGTTTGAATAAAGGGTGACAATATAAGTTTTCCTATAGGCAGGACCTCCCTTTTTGTCACTACTCTATATTTAAATAAGTCTATAATATAAATACTGTAAATGTGCAAATTTTTCCCAGTGTGAGTGTATTCTATGCCGTTTTGATCAAGTCAATTCAGCTTTGATGAGTCTTATCATAGGTATTACACTTGACCATCAGCAGATATCCATATTATCTCTATGATCTCCATGAATATAATTTCCATACATCACTGTCTTCATTAATGTAGATGTTTTTGGCTTTCTTTCTCTGTACTGGTTTTATCAGGATGCAAATTCAAATAACGTCAAGGGTATGACCTACAGTAGGTATTATAATGTTTAAGTGGCTTATGGGGACATGTCTGGTGTCCTCATAATTCAAAACGCTTCAAAATCATAATTAACAGGGTCATTTGACATTCAACATATCTGTGAAGGTTGCGTTTAGACCTTGGGTTTTTACAGTATAAAATACATTATGCCTGTGGATTATGCCTCATAAAAACCAACGTGTGTTTGTATGTGTGTGTGTAGGCGCTGGAAGATCGCGTGACTGTGATCTCTCCATCTGCTCTCTCCTTCACTGACTCTGAGACGCCCAGCGACAAGCTTGTCTACAACATCACCAAAGCGCTCACCTCAGGCCACGGTAACTAAACCTCCATTATTGTCATAGGGGTGAGGGGAAGGACACTCACAGGTATAATAGAAGCCTGATAGTTTTGTTTTCTTCTCCTGCTTGTACCATTATATAGAGAGTATGGGATTTCAAAGGTGAAACTTGCTGAGACTCTAATGGAGGGATGCATTTCATGTCTAGGAAAATTGTGAGAAGCTTCATATGCGGTTCTTTATGTTTCATATATTCTTTCATGCATTCATTTTTTTATCTGGGTTAAATAACAATGTTCATAAACTTGAGTTAAACTCATGGTAAAAAAGAACCAATTGGCTCAATTGGGCGAACCCATTAAGGCTTGTGGAAAAGAGGGGTTAGTTAAAAAATTGTAACAATTAATTATTGTAAATAATTTATTGGGAATTATAATTATAATAATAATGAGAATGATTATTAATGAGAAATTAAGTAATTAATTGATGAGAAATGAGAAATTAAGTAATTATTATTATGTCAAATGCGAAAAACATAAATAATACAAAAAGTAGCTTTAAGAGAAATCTTCTGATTCAACATAGTTTATTATAATCTTACCTTTAACTAGAGTGGTCATGATCTTTTATTATTGTTTTTTACTGAAGTTTATTAATTTAATAATTCATTTATTTATCCATTAACCATTTATTACAGCTCTTAATAATAAGATATATATGGATATAATGGAATAATAAAAGTTTATTCCATTCTTAAGAATATTTTAATGTTCTACAAAATGAATTAATGTGAAAAAATATTTTTTTATTTAATTAATCATCTAAATAAGAAAATACTCACAAATGTTAAATGAGTAAATCATTGACTTGCTTATAATAACTATTATAATATATTATTATCATGGTCTAAAGAGCTTATTCTCTTAAGGAGTTATGGGTGTGTTTTGAGCATAACGCGCATTAAACCAATCAGAGTCTCATCTCCCTTTCCCTTTAAGAGTCAGTTGCGTCGCGCCATGGCGCATTTGCTATTTACATGGCAGACTTTGTGAGTGTAAAAACTGAATGGAAACACTGAACGCTTCACTAGCGAGAAAATAGTTTAAGAAACCATCAGCAGCACGAGGATAAAGAACGAATCTCCTCCATTCGGCCTTTTTACTTTATCTTTACTTTACTTATACTCTTTACTCCTTTACTTTTGTAGAGTCAGGAAATGGTGAAAACTCACTCCACTGAAGACATCCATTAGCCTACATATTAAATTTTAGATTTTAGAATTTAAGATTTTTTTCTAAACTATTTCTAACTTCAGTTCTATTTCCAGCAAATGAATAAATGAACAATAATAATATTGTTATATACAAACACACGTCCTATTCTTATGCTCCATACGGTGATGCATATGCCTCCAAAATCTGACAGATGGACAAATCTAAACTTGTTTTTATTAAAACAACTATAAATATGCATATAATAAATAATACTACTAATAATATTAACATTATACAAATGAAAATTGTCATGAATAAACTGAAAAAAGACCCCCGGACATGAAGAAGGAATGGAGGTAGTGTTTTTTTTTATATATATCTATGATGTAAATAATCACTTTTGTAACGTTTTAATCCTTTATTTCTTTATTTTTTCATATGTAAAGATATTTGTGTATTGCTGTACATCCCGTATGTATTAAGCATTTGGAGCCTATTGGCGCATAACTAACGCGATCCGCGCTGGACCTTAGCCCAGCTTTTACTTGGTCAATGATCCAGTCTATTTCAGTTCATCAAAATAGCTACATGCCAACGATGCACATTAACACAATTGCTTTATAGACTAGCACACCCAAGAGTCCACAAAGAAGCGCAAATGGATTTGCTATGTAGCAAAACCGTTTAGAGTTGTGTTGGTCTGACATTAGCAACAAAGCAACAAATCGCACCGAACACGTCTTGCGCCAGGTGTATGATAGGGCCCATAGTCATTATTATTATGTAAATCAGAGATGCACAGAATGCTCTGGCTTTAAAGGTAAAATGTGTGTGTGCAAAACTAAGCAGAAACTGATAATATTGTAAACTACTGTTGGAATTATTTACATTTTTTAACCTCATATTTATGTAACCCCATAGTAGGAGACCATTTAAAAGAGCATAAATAGGCACATTCAATTAAACATAATCATGTCACTAATCATTTTCAGGTGTGCTGGAGCACAAGGACAGACCTTACCATCATGTGCGTCTCTTCACCCAGGCTGATGTAGACAGTGGCAAAATTATCTACAGACCCCCACAGGCCCCATCTCACCTTCAGGAGCTTTATCAATACTCATTTACAGGTTAGTCTTTGCTTCACTACATAATCCATGTTTCTTGAGCACCAAATCAGCAGATCAGAATGATTTCTGAATGTACATTGAAGACATAATAATATGTTTGCATTTGAAATTTAAACAATATTTCACATTATCACTCAATTCACTGCATTTTTGATGCAATGAATGGAGCCTTGGTGTGCATAAGAGACTTGTAAAAAAATTTATTAATGAATAAAAAAACAAATACACAATAAATAGGAAAATGCAGCCATTTAAATGTATTTATATTTTTATTCTATCAAAAAATGTGATTCCTCAAACATCTTTGCTGTTCTGTGTAATGAATGTAAACAATAGTAGCGCACAATCATGATGAGTACACATTGTGTGGGAAGGTAAGTAGCAAATATGCCAGCTCACTGTTGATTTAGTACTAGTCTGATCTTTTTTCAGAGCAGTTATTGTTAGCGATACAACTGTTTATATATGAACTAATCTCTCACTCTGCTCGCTAATTATCACGACTTGTCAGCAGCCGATTGTGAAAGTAACCACCAACACTATTTCATTCCTGCAGGTCTGCCAGAATCAGTGAGCGTCCATTTCACAGGTATATAATCACTTTTGGCCTCCGTAACCCCCTGCGACTATCCTTTCTTTCCCTCTCCTTCCCACACTTCCAGCAAACCAAGAATTCATTTCTTCCTCTGAAACTCCATAGACAGATTCCTCTGTGACTCTGATCCTGCATTCCCTGGTGTGTTGCCGTTATTTATTTATGGGACCTTCTCTCCTCTAAGAGGGAGTATAATTCCCTCTCTCTTTCTGATGTCCATCCATACGCTTTATTCCGCCTGACAGCAGGATACGATTGTGCATCCATCTTCTTCTCGCGGTGCCCATGAATCAGAGCTGTGACTGCTTGTATGCCCTTCTGTGTCTGCATGGAAACAGGGCACTGCAGGGCAGAGAAACTGCTTTTAGTGATGTTAGAAATAGATGAAGAACAGCCACGTCAGGAGTCTTTTTTTTTCTTACTTATGTATACATGCGTTCTCACCTGAAGGAAAGCAACACACACACTGTCATAAAACATTGAGACTCTTGACTCACCCGCTGATAAATATTATTCTGTTTACATTTCATTATTTTTTCATTGTTCTGACAGCATCAAGGTTTTTTGTTTTATTACCATCAGATTTATATAAATTGTGGCTTTGGTGCTGTAAAAAACTTTCATAATTGCAAAAAGTCATAATTACACATTTTTGTTAGTACTGTGGAATGATGATAATTCATATGAGTTATCTTTTTATGACAGTGGTGTGAAATATCAAATCATCACTGTTCTGTTGCAGTAGAACAAAAAAAGATTTCCATTTCCTCTTTTGGGAAAAGTAAAAGCACTCTGCAGTTGTTTTGACACTCAAACCATGTTTTTTTTTAGTCGGATGCACACAAGAATCACATTAAAAAACAACAGTAAAAGCAAGGTGGATAAAAATAAATATATATTGCCATGCAAAGATGCAATATAGGCTAAACCATTCACTATTTAAAATGATGAAATAACAATTTTCATTCATGTAATGTCATTGTGAATTGAAATCAGTGAACAACAATTAATTTCTAATGTAAACTTTAACCTTTACAAATGCAAGGTTACAAAAATTACAAACGCATAACAGGGTGAGAATGTGGTAAGATCTAAAAAAGTGGTAAAAAATCAAGTGGCTGTGAGGGCTTTTCTTTTTTTCTGAATCGCTTTTGAAAACACTATCGGTTTGGTTTTGGGAGGACAGTGGGTGGAAGGATCGACAGTCAGTTGGTCAGTCAGTCAACAGCGGCCTCTGGTGGATTTACGTGAGACGAGCAGGTGTGAATGGCACTCGCAAGAGAAATTTGAGTTCTCAAAAAGCATACGCAGCGGCCTCTGGTGATTCACGAAAACAAAATCTGCAAAAAAAAACATACCTCCTGGGACGTATTTGTGATCTCTAGAAATGTATACAGGGGTACATATCCATATTGAGCCTGGGTTGCCAAAAACAGTGTGATCACATTTTGTGTTATCATCTGAATTCAATACAATCAATACAGAATTTATTTTGATTTTGCCTCCAGTTTATCATGGGTCTTTTTGTCCAAAATATATTGCCAAAAATATCGGGAACTCACAAACGCATTTAAGTCCATAAACAAAGGGGCACGGTTGTGTTTTCAACATGGTTTTAGACGCATATGAGAATATAAAGAGTTAACCAGATACAGTACAAGCCACTTGAAGCGGTTACAAGTAACAAAACACAATTAAATACATAATTTGCAAGCTAGAGAAAACAGAGAAGCAACCATTTTAATCGCACTTGAGTTACTTACACTTGATCCATGAACTGTGTACTGTAAAGTTCCTGTCAAGCTCTAACAACGTCCCATACATCAATAATCTTTTCTGATCCTTTCTTTAACAAATGGCTGATGAATCCCCTGTTGTAAGTGTGTAGATTGCTGAAGCACTCATCAGAAGAATGACAGGAACACAGCACAAGTCTGGGGCTATAATGCTGGGGTATTGTTGCAAAAATAAACTTGAACCACTAACTCTTCACAGCCTCATCTCTGGGTAGGGAAAATAACCCTAACTTTCCCTCACACTTCAGAGCACAGCGTCTTTGCCACATGATTTAACTGGGATCTGCTACAGTGTTTGTCTTCCTCTTCTTCGTTCTATAGTGTTTGTGGGCGTGGCCGGGGGTTTCATTTTTCCCAGGTCTGCGTGCGCAACAAATGGGCGTGGCTTGAGTTCCTTATTGACGTCACACCGACATGGCTAAAGACTCGTTAGAGCACCAATTCATTCGAACCGCTCTAAGTTGACTCTTTTATAGATGAATCAATAGTTTTAAACATGGTGCACTTTCAGGTTTAAGCCTTAACTGGATATTTCACTTAATTTAGAGCTGTTTTACACATTACATGGAAGGTAATTTTCAAAAACACATAATAGGGGCTTTAATACTTAAAAACAGAGGCTTGGTTATTAATTTTCAGTTATAGCAATAATCGAGACACTGTAAATATTCACGTACAGATTTACAACTTTTTTTTCAAGCTCTAAAAGTGTCTAAAAAACTGATGAAACATTTAGTGATCACATTAAATAAAAAGAGCATTATTAAGACTGTTAAATAAGAATCCCAAGTTGCACTGTAGTTCACATCTTATGTTCAGTGTCTGGAATTTGAGATTCTTTTTATGGACTTCATTTCCTTTCACTCTTTCCATTTGTCTGATTCATCCTTGCTGCGTTTATTCATCTGCACTGTATTGAGCTAAAATGCAGAAGACAGAACTGGCCTGAAGGTTAACAGTGTTCTTGTGCATGTGTGACTGACTCTGACTCATTCTCTTCTGCAGTGTCTGATGGAGAACACACCACCCCAGAGATGGACTTTGCCATTCTGCTGTTGGTCAATCATCAGCAGCCACCAGTCTTTCAGATCCTGGACCCAGTGCTGGAGGTCAGCCTCGGCGGCAGGGCACCAGTGGGTGAGGACATGTGTATTGGCTTAAGTGCTACAAAGTAATTAGAGTGAATGAATAAGTATTTTAAAGGTTCACTCAGTATGTTATATTTTCCCCTCATTAAAAAGTTTTACACCTCATTAAAAAGTTTTGCCCATAAAGAAACTAATAGTTCCTTTGAGAAATGTTTCAAATCATGTTCACTCGTGATTAAGACTCCAGGCCTGTCGGTAGCTTATTAAAAGCTGTTTTGTATTACATGTATAATCAGGTGTGGTTAATCTGCTTACAACACAGGCACAAAACGGGTAAAGACATTTTTGGGGGCATTTAATAATGCTAGAAAAAGTAGTAAATTAACTACTGCAAAGTTTACTAGTACTCTGCTAGTATTAATTGAATAAATGAATTTAACATACACTCACCGGCCACTTCATTAGGTACACCTTACTAGTACCGGGTTGGACCCCCTTTTGCTCTCAAGGTGGTATAGATTCAACAAGGTACTGGAAATATTCCTCAGAGATTTGGGTCTATATTTACATGAAAGCATCATGCAGTTGCTGCGGACTTGTCGTGTGAATCTCCCGTTCCACCACGTCTCATAGGTGCTCAATTGGATTGAGCTCTGGTGACTGTGGAGGCCATTTGAGTACAGTGAACTCATTGTCATGTTCAAGAAACCAGTCTGAGATGATTCACGCTTTATGACATGGCACATTATCCTGCTGGAAGTAGCCATCAGAAGATGGGTACACTGCGGTCATAACAATACTCTGTGGCATTGACACGATGCATAATTGGTACTAATGGGCAAAAAGTGTTCCAAGAAAATATCTCCCACACCATTCCACCACCACCACCAGCCTGAACCGTTGATACAAGGCTGGATGGATCTATTCTTTCATGTTGTTGATTCCAAATTCTGACCCTACCATCTGAATGTTGCATCAGAAATCGAGACCCATCAGACCAGGAAAAATGTTTCCAATCTTCTATTGTCCAATTTTGGTGAGGCTGTGCAAATTATAGCCTCAGTTTCCTGTTCTTAGCTGACAGGAGGGGCACCCGGTGTGGTCTTCTGCTGCTGTAGCCCATCTGCCTCAAGGTTCGAATTCAGAGATGCTCTTCTGCATACCTCGGTTGTAACGGGGGGGTTTTTTGAGGAACTGTTGCCTTTCTATCAGCTCGAACCAGTCTGGCCATTCTCCTCTGACCTCTGACATAAACGAGACATTTGCGCCCACAGAACTGCCGCTCACTTTAAACCTTAGAGATGGTTATGCATGAAAATCCCAGTAGATCAGCAGTTTCTGAAATACTCAGACCAGCCCGCCTGTCTGTGCACCAATAGTCATGCCATGTTCAAAGTCCCTTAAATCACCTTTCTTCCCCATTCTGATGCTCGGTTTGAACTGCAGCAGATCATCTTGACCATGTCTACATGCCTACAAGCATTGAGTTGCTGCCATGTGAATGGCTGGCTAGAAATTTGCATCAACGTGCAGTTGGACAGGTGTACCTAATAAAGTGGCCAGTGATTGTATTTAATCTCAGAATTGCAGTATACCAACCTTTAAATCAAGACCAACCTTAGGTCTATGCTCCAAGACACTTAAAGGTAGATTAAAGGTTTTTAACCAAATGGAAGTTTACTGTAAAGAAAAGGTATTGTGCTTTTTGATTAGTTTTTATGCATAAAAATGTTTTTAATTAAATGTTTTTAACATCAAAAATTACTATAAAATTAATGCCAAATGTCTAGCGAAGTTCCAAATTTAAAGTTGATGATATCGTTTGATATATATTGTTTAGGAATATAATTAAAATGTGGGGCATCATGGTGTTTCCCCCACAAGTCCAAAGACATGCGCTATAGGTGAATTGGGTAAGCTAAATTGTCCGTAGTCTATGTGTGTGAATGGGTGTGTGTGGATGTTTCTCAGTGATGGGTTGCAGCTAGGGAGGGCATCCGCTGTGTAAAACGTGCTGAATAAGTTGGCGGTTTATTCTGCTGTGGCGACCCCAGATTAATAAAGGGACTAAGCCGAAAAGAAAATAAATGAATAATTAAAATGGAAAACTTTTTAGTTACATTATCATTTCACAAATCAATCCATTTCAGTCACAATATCACTTTATCACACAGTAGACACTGTGAGGAAACCAATTAAGAAACTACAATAAAGAAACCAATAGATTATTAAAATAGAATGTAATATGAATGTTGACGCAATTTAATCATGCCTCAGTGTGCGCTGTTTTCTGTTTTAATTTTGTTTATGAAAGTCCTGTAAAATAAATCAGCATAAACTCTATTCTAACTGCATGAAAATATTTGGCTAAATTAATATATTAACAAATATATTAATTTCAACAAAGCTACCATCAGTAAGGATGTTTCATCCAACATGCCTGACGTGTTTTCTCAAAGACATTCTCCCAAATCTAAACTTTTTACCCATAATTACAACTTTATGGTGGCATTTGTGTGCTTTAGCTCATAAATAATCTCTGCCTGACATATAAAGTATTTAAAGCCTCATAAATCTATGAAGGACATGAAGTGACAACAGTCATGGCCACCATATTGAAGGGTCAAAGGGTCCAAATTGAAGTGCTCAAATCTGGCCACTTCTTGAGGCCATTCAGATTGAAGGATTTCAAAAGGGTATAAGTAATGGATGCTTTTCACTCCCAGGACTCAGTACGCATGTTTAATTTGTAATGTGCCTTCCAAGAAACAGTTTTATTTTGGTCCCCTGCAACCTTTGAAGTTCCCACTTTGAAGCATAAACCATTTGAAGGGATTAGGGAATAGGGATGAGGTCTTCAGAATAGAGCACAGTTACGGACTTGTCGCTATGTTGTGTAGGTGTGCAACAGTTGGCGGTAACAGATTCAGACACGGCCCCCGAAGAGCTGGAGTTTGAGGTGGTGGAGGGACCACTACATGGGACGCTCTTGAAAGTGGACCTTGGATCCCAGGTCCAGATGGTCAATGGTAAATGCAACATTTTTTTTCTTCTTTATCATACTTTATATTAGGTTTCTTTTTTTTGGGTAGATATAAATCTTTGTTACATGATTTACGATATTTTAGCTGCTAAGGTACTTGCTCTATACACTCTGCACTCTCGAAAAAGAGATAACAAATCTCAAGACGTTTTCCTGGTAAAATATTAATAATAATAATAATAATATAAAAAAATAATTATCAAACTGTTTTCCACCTCAGGTGACACCTTTACCTCCAGTGACGTCACCAGAAACATCCTGCAGTATGAACATGCCGGGCTCAACACTGAAGAGGACACCATGACCTTCTCAGTGACGGACGGGATCTCTATGACCTCCATCGCGGTGCAAGTTTTGGTGTCAGAGGTCAAAGGTGATGCACCCAAGCGTGATCCAAAGGCTTTTCTTTCCATGGAAGTTGCAGAAAAGAGCAGCAGCATCATTAGACGTTCACATTTAGCTTATATGGTGAGGAAATACATGTTTTGACAGCAACACAAAATAATGGGAAATACTGGTTATTTCCAATATGCTTAAAGGCATTTTTTTCATTGTGTTTTAGGATGATGCATCTCCAGATGAGAGGATTTTTGTGCAGTTAGTTTCTGTGCCAATGTATGGGATCCTCACGAAAAACAAAGCTGGAGCAGACTATGAGGAGCTTAGTGAATATTCTTCCTTTACAATGGAGGACATTAACAACCACAAAATCAGGTATTTAGTGCCCCCGTGTCAGCAAGTTTGGCCTGTCCTCAACCTCCTCCTAAATTTGTAATTGCAGAATAATGTTAGAGTGAAAACTGCAGTTTTACTAAAGCTGCATGAAGTTTGTACTTAACTAGACTAAACAAACAAGCGGTTTGGGAAATGTTTTATCTTTTCTTTTTGCACACATTAACAAACTGCACAGAGGCGCAAACTGTGACTCGTTTGTCTTGAGAGATCTTGGTGGGGGAAAAACAGCAAACAAGATCAAGTCTATTAAAAATTAAGAAAATTTTAAATACTGCATGTAGAAAATAATACTAATATATTTCTATTTACATCTGACCCAACTTTAATAACTGTAATAAACTTGCTAGATTTATAAGGAAAATCCTAAAGAACAAGCCCACAGATGCTTAGAATAAGTGGAAATGGCAACACTACAGATGCTCAAAAACGCGACACATTTGTTGTGAGTTTTTCTGTTGTATTATTAAATTGGTGTATACTAAAATTCACAATTTTTGTATACATGTGTTAAACACACTGAAATATTTAGAGAATTTACTGGCCGGTGTTAAATGTATCAGCCTTTCCTAAAGCATTGAAAGTTTATATAATTCCTTACATTTATATAGCACTTTTCTGGACACTCTCGCTTTTACACATTGTTTGGGGAATCTCCTCATTCACCACCAGTGTGCAGCCATATTGCGCCAGACCATAAACCACATGCCAGCTAATTGGTGGAGAGGAGGCAAAATGATGAAGCCAATTATAATATGGAGATGATAGGGAGGCCATGATGGATAGAGGCCTTTGGGCAAATTTGGCCAGGATGCCGGGGTTAAACCCCTACTCTTTCTTGAAGGACATCCTGGAATTTTTAACAACTACAGTGAGTCAGGACACTCTGTTTAACATCTCATCTGAAAGACAGCAGTCAATAGAGTCAATATACTGGGGTGTTAGGACCCACACAGACTGCAGGTTGAGCACCCCCTGCTGGTCTCACTAACACCACTTCCAGCAGCAACCTAGCTTTCCCATGTGGTCTCCCATTCAGGTACTGACCAGGCACAGCCCTGCTTAGCTTCAGTGGGTCATCATGGGAGAGTTGCAAAGAGCTAGCTGCTGATGGTTTGCTAATTAATGATTGATTTTAAAATCAACCCCTCTTGTAACTGTGGTCTAAAACCACCACTGACATGCAGCCAATGATATTGTAATGTTTTGTTCTAGGTTTAGTTCAGTTGTTAGCAGCTCTGTTGAATTCATGCATTTTACTAGAATTGAACTTGAAATATAATGTTCTTTCACTTTTACAACAAGAATGCTGGATATTCATGTTGTTGTGAATATGTGATTCTTGTTAATGTATTTTTCAGATCATTACACTATTAATGTGTCATTCTAGTCCAGCTTATGTTAATATTAGACTCCCTAAATGAGGCGTGTAAAATGTTTGGCAAGCTGTAATGCTTGGGAAAGCTCAACATGCATTACAACACAAGCTTCCTTAATTGCTTTAAATTGTCGAGACCCACTGAGAATTTATTAAATATAAAACAACTCTCTCAGGCGATCACGTCTTGGCCCATATTTGACTGCTATCCTCCAGAGGGTTGCTTTTGAAGCAGATGGAATACTTTCTGCAATTTTATGAAACATTTTAGTGTCCCAGCTCACTTTCTTTTAGCCTTTGCAAAAGAAGATGGAAAATATTGTGATATCTTGTTTCTCTCTCTCTTCAAATAGGTATGTTACGTCCTTTGAAACGGGGAATCAGCCTGTAACTGACATTTTCCACTTTGTCGTCTATGATGGTGATAACAATCGTCTGGAGAACCAGATGTTTACCATCACTATCACCTCTACCCAGAGGCAGCCACCTGCTGTCAGCGTCCGCAGTGGCATTAAAGTGAGCACAGTCCTAAATTCACTATTGAACTTGTTTTAAATGTCGCTTTTTCCTGGGTTTCTGAACTTTTTATTGCATTTTCTATGGACAGGTTCAGGAAGGAGGTAGAGTCCAGCTCTCAACCAATCACATTATTGCATCTGACCCAGACACTCCCAGAAAGGACCTGCTGGTTTGGCTGATCAGACCACCCAAGTTTGGCTTCATTGAGAACACAAAGCAAGGTGAATCACTCAGCTGTCTCTGCATTATATGCTAGCTTCCATTTCTCAGTGACTAAGGGCAGATGTTTTTGTTTGCTAACGGTGTAGTTTTATTCATGAGCAGAGCACTCGTTTACTGTGATAAAGAGTTGTAGATGTGCGAAATTCAGATTGAAGCAGCCTTCCTGTTTGAGTGGGAAGATGAAAGGAGAAACAGATCATGGAGGAAGAAAAACACCCAACGACAGTTGTACAAAATTTAGCTTTTCCATCCAAGACACATATGCAAACTCTGATGTCTGCTTTTGATGTTTCTACTTTAAGAACACACACAATTTATTGATATGTTTTGAGTTTTGTTTTGTTCCTTAAAGCCATTTATTCATAAATATTATCTTGTTGTTGTCTTCCAGCTGACAGTCGCTCTTATGTTTTGTCTAGAAAGATGCTTGGTTGTTGTCGATTTCTAAGATCAGTTCTTGTTTGAATATTAGGCACAGAAAAGTTGTTCCCAGTAAAACGTAGCCTTTCGAACTATGAAATTAAAGGGATAGTTCAACTAAAAACAGTTATTTACTCACCCTCAGGTGGTTCCAAAGTTTTATATTTATTATTTGAATATTTAGGGAACTGGTAACCACTGACATGTACAGTATAAAAAATAAATTCTACAGGTATAGAAGTCAATGACTTCAGTTTACAAAAATTCTCAAAATATCTCCTTTTGAATTTAACAGAAGAAACAAGTCAGGGGGAGAGTAAATGACAGAATAATTTTTTAGGTAAACCATCTCTCTTAAATTTTTAAAAGTTTTTTAACACATTGATTTCTGTTGTGTCCTGCAGTGGTTGGTGGATCTCGCTTGATCAGCCCTGACGTCCCCTTCACTATCGAAGACCTAACTTCAGACCATATCTTCTATGTCCAAAACATCCGCCAAGCCAACATCCGACAGGATGTCTTCAGCTTTTATATCAGTGATGGATCAAGTCAAACCGAGGCTTTTGATGTCACAATAGATATTCAGGTATTACATTTAGCCCATGATATACAGTTTGGTTTGTGTAATTAGTGAACAGCTAACATGCATTTGAAAGAATGGGATTAGAGGCAGTCAACATATGCAGTATGATTTTTTGTCCTTGCCCTTTGCTATTAAACATGTATATTTTCTTGTCAACGCTGGTGTCTGTTTTCAGTTAACTAGCCATTTGCCAATATTTCTTTTCTTTTTTTTGTAAGAATGGCTTTGTTCAATTTGTTGACTTCATGAAAAAACTCATCAGTGCATATATGATAAGAAATATTGGTCTGTGCTACACACGTACTATGTTCATGACAACATTAACACTGCTCCCATATTGTAGAATATGCCTGGGATATCTAAATCTGCAGAGATAAAATGCCTGAACCATCTAATCAAAGTTTTATATTCACTAGAAACATCTAGTCAGATGTTTTGGCATTCAAATCAGCCTTCCATGAGCACATTTCAAGAGTGCCATATCCAAGAAATCATATTGAGGGTCTATTTGGATGTTACTTGCAGGAAGGTTTTTAAAATCAGTTAATGGTTAAAGCCTTGTTAAAGCTTGTCTGCGTCATGTCCCCATTCCCCCTCTTTGCGGTCTCTCTTTCCTGACTTCTTATACTTATCTCTATATGTTTTGAAATTTTTTTTATAGCACACCAAAGAGGACCTAGTCCCAATTATCTCCGTAAATAGCATCCACGTGGAGGAGAACTCTGGTGTGGTCATCACCAACTCCTCCCTTAATGTGCTGGACCGGGACACACCAGAGAATGAGCTTCTGCTCACCATCATCAAGAAGCCTTCATACGGTCAGTGCCTCATTTTCTCTGTATTCCCCTTCATATGCCCCCACTCCATTCCCCAGTCTGTCACTCATTCATGGCCAGCCTTCAGCAAACATCCATTATTTGCCACATTACCGCTCTGTCCGGTACCTGTGCGGCTGATTGATGTTCTTGTCATTGTGCCTCTGCCGCTGACTGGGGAGCCGGTGGAAAGGCCGCGACCCACAAGGCTTCATTGGTTAAACTTTTATGGATGGATGTCAAGGTGTTCACAGTGGTTTTATTGGGAGTCGCAAGTGAGAAATGGAGCTGACAAAACTGAAATACAGTCCCCGTGTCAGAGTGTTATGACAGCAGTGCAGGCAGCACGAAAAATCACAGAGTGAACATTAGAGTTCAAGTGCACATTAATTTGAAAATGTGAAGCTAAATGTTGTGTGTTTATATTATATATGTGTTCGATGAGGGAAAAAATATATTATGGATCGAGATTCGAGCATTAAAGTTTGCCCAAAAATGAAAATGTATTCTCTATTTGCTCACTCTCAATTGGTTCCAAACCTGCTGCTGAACACTAAAGATATTTTAAAGAAAGCTGAAAACCTGTAATTGACTTACATTCTTACATGGTAGAATAAATATATATGTCAATTCATATGTCAATAAGTCAATTCAGATTTCCAGCTTTCTTCAAAATATTTTATTTTGTGTTTGACAGAAGATAGAAACTCTTAAAAGTTTAAAGCAAGTAAAAGTTGAGCAAATGATGACAGGTTTTTCATTTTTAAATGAACCAGCTATCCGTTTAATGTCATTTGTGATGTTTTCGGTGTGTGACTCCACAGGGAAGATACGCAGAAGGCAGTTTTACTCAGAACCTTTAGAGAATGGCAGGATTCTTCAGCAGGGATCCACCTTCACCTACCAGGACATTCTGGATGAGCTGCTGGTCTACACTCCAGACGGACGTGGCTCTGGGACTGATGAGATCCAGTTTTCAGTAACAGACGGCATATACACGGAGACGGGCCGTCTGGAGTTCAGTATGGATATTAGGAGGAGAGAAGGCCCTAGAGTTACAATCAACAGAGGACTGCAGCTCGCAGCAGGTTAGGAGACAGTTACATTAGCTTGGCATCTGCTTACTGATTGATTGTGTGCTTACTTTAAAGGAAAAGTTGAAACAAAGATAAAAAAATTGCTTAATTTACTCACCCTCAGGCCATACCAGAAATCATTGACTTTGGCGATTCAAAAACTGCAAATCAGTATAAAAAAAAAGTCTGTTACTTTTGTCAAGCATGTCTTCATCTTTCATGTTTATTTCTATAGCACTTTACAATGTAGATTGTGTCAAAACAGCTTAACATAGAAGATTATAGTAAATTCAGTTCAGTGTAGTTTAATTTTCACCGCTGAAAGTCCAAACACTGAAGAGCAAATCCATGGATGCACAGCTCCACAAGTTCCGATCCATGCAAGCCAGTGGTGACAGCGACGAGGAACAAACTTCACTAATTGACTAAGGTGAAGGAAAAAAACTAGAGAGAAATCAGGCTCAGGCTGGAGAACACTGGATGTCCAGAAGCTGCAGGTGGGAAAGGTCACCGGCTGGTCTACAGGCTGGCTCACAGGATCAACGCGAAGACTCGTCTGTCACTAGGGTCTTTCAGGAATCAGTCTCATGCTCTCCACTCCTCCATGACCACCACAGCAGCTGCTCAGGATACGGCCTGGTCCAGGATTATGGAAACCTAGGGAATAATAAAAACAGACTAACATAAGCGCAAATGCCGTTCAAATTATAATGTCTTTAGGGAAGTGTTCCCGGCTCCAGTTGCCCTAAATAATGCAGACTAACAATCCTGTAGAGGATTTGTATTTCAAAAGCGTTTGTGTTTTATGTGTATGCTAATGCAAAGAGACTGGTCTTTAGTCTAGTTTTAAACTGACAGTGTGTCTGCTTCCCGAACTGTGCTAGGAACGCTGTTCCAGAGTTTAGGTGGCAAATGAGAAAGATCTACCGCCTACAGTTGATTTTGATATTCTGTGAATATCAAAGGAATGAGCAAGGTTTTAAAAATGTGAGCAAGCAAAAGTAATTATGAGCCATTGTTATGTGTAATATTATTTCTATTCTATTCTATTCTATTCTATTCTATTCTATTCTATTCTATTATATTCTATTCTATTCTATTATATTATATTATATTATGGTTGAATTTTTAAAACTTTTTTGCCAGTAGACCAGCATTGTTGTCACATTTTCTTTGGGTTTGTTGCAAAAACCTCTTATTTATAGAAAATGGCTATTAAAATATCCCCTCAAAAATGCTTTAAACAATGATAACACGTTTCAGCAGCAATAATAGAAAAACAGTTCACCCATTCATTATTAACTCACCCTCATTTCCTGAATTTTTAGTCTGTGGTGCACAAAAGGAGATAAAAAAAAGAAGCACATAAAAGTCCTCTGAAGCCATTATTACAGCTTTGTGGAAAAACCAGACCAAAATTATAACATTATGCAATAGTAATCTCTCTCTGCCAGACTTCTTAGTGAAAAGCGCCGCATGCTGAGAATCACTGCAGTAATCCAGTTCAGGCAGATCTCGCTTCACTATGATGCACCAATTGAAACATTTGATGTGAATAATTGAGGTTCATATCTAGATAGACTGAGCTGATGTTAATAAATAACTTAAATGCCCCTGTCATTCTTTTTCTCACCATTGTTCATTCCTCCTGGCAGGTTCTTCATCTAAGATCACGGAGCAGCATCTGAAAGGAACGGACATAGATTCAGATAACCTAAAGCTACGGTTCACCCTCACCAAAGACATAAATGTGGGCTCCCTGATGCTGAATACAGGCAAAAACAAGGCTCACGTATCTGTGAAAGGACCCGTCACCAGCTTCACCCAGGATGACATCAACAAAGGTTTTTTTTCTTCTTCTCTCCATTTTGAAGTCTCTCTCATACTCATCCATAGGGAATTTCTAAGCAGGGATGCATTGCCTCATGTGGTTTTGTGCCTTGTCTGTCAGGACATGTGGAATACATTCATGAAAAAGGAGAGAGCGGAGGAAGCTTCTCTTTTAAGTTCAACCTGGAAGATCCAGAGGGAAACAGAGTCATTGACCAGTCCTTCTTCATTAGCGTTCTGGGTGAGCTGAGAAGTTATTTTGGGACACTGAAAGTGAGTGTTCTGGAATGATGGAAGAAAGATATATTAATACATCACTGTCTCTTTTTATATCTCTCTCTTTCTCAGAGGACAGACTACCTCCCACAGTGGTGGTTAATAAGGGTTTAGTTTTGGATGAGAACTCTTTGAAGAAGATCACAACTCTGCAGCTCTCCTCTACTGATCAGGACAGTGAACCAGATGAACTCGTTTACCGAATCACCAAACAGCCCCAGCTTGGCCATCTAGAGCATTCTAACAAACCAGGTACACGAATCAGATAAATAAACTCCATACTTAGTATTTACGGTAACACTGTTAACTACGTTACTGAAAAAAATTATGGCATGTCCAAATTATGTCCTTCAGTGCAATGTGTTTTATACCATTTATTCCTGTTTTTTTTTGGTACCACAATTAATATATCTGAGATAAACAATTTAGTGTGTTAGTGAACTGTGCAAATAAATTCAAATGAATCACAAACATCTAAAATCAAAATGCTCAGGGGTAGCTTAAATAATTTGTTGGCGTTCTTTTGGTAAGGGGTTCATCAGAATAAACAGCAAAAATCAGTCCAAGGCCCTCAAAAAATGTGGAAAAAATATAACACATTTTCAGAGCTTGCAAACTGTTAGCAAAAAAAAAAGAGTGATTCTTCTTCACTTGAAAGATTGTAGGTCTTAGTCTAAACAGCTTATAAAAAAACATAGTTGAAGCGATAGTTCACCCAAAAAGTGTTTACAAACCTTTTAAGAATTTTATTTCTCAAAAGAACTCAAAAGAAATTATTTTGAAAAATGTTGAACCTGTGACTAGAAGCCAATAGTTACAGGTTTCCAACATTTTTCAAAATAATTTATTTTGTGTTCAACAGAAAAAAGAAACTCCAATAGTTTTTAAGAGTTTCCACTTAGATTTGCTTGGCGTATAAAGCAGGTTTTTCATGCTGTCCCGGGAGAGAACCCTGAGCTCGGAGATATTTGAGCCCAGGGCTCCCGCCCGGTCGATAAGCATATCAGGAGATCCGAGATCAGGTAGGTCTCGAGAGCTCTCCCTTTAGAAAAGGAAGGAAAAGGAGGATATGGGGTGGAAGGGGGGATTCTTCCAAAACGAAGATAGAGCAGTAGAGAGAAAATGATCCATTTATAGTAAACTAGGATCCCTCTGATTGGATTAATACTGATTACAGATGAGTGGCCAGACGTGCTCAATCATATCACATGCTCCTCTCGAAATTAGTTTATGAAACTTCACTTGTGGTAACTGAAAGAGTGAGAAAACTGTAAACCTTTTTTGATCTGGTTCTCAAAGGAGTACCTGTAGATGTTGCTTGGTTAATCGCATTGCCATATTCATATATAAAAGCCAAATTTTGATCTGCTGAATTTCTACTGCTCTTGAGCTTGTAGCTGGTGTGTGCATAAAACAAGCCCTGATTGTCACCATCTGAAGTAACATGGAAACCATGACCAGTGTTGGGGGTAATGCACATTATGCAGTACTATTATTACGTTATAGTATTATTAAAAATAAGTCATATTATTTAAGTTACTTTAAAAAAATGTAATGCGGGTTATTTCTTACCTTGCATAATTGGCTTTTTAAAAATATATTGTGGAATAAAAATTACCTTAGTCAGGCTGAATCACACACTAAATGAGAGAGCATGCTGTGAGGGAACACACAGTCGGCTCACACTCATAATTATCAAGTCTCTTTTTTCACAGCAGATAAGTCAGTGTACTGTTCTAGTAACTGAATAACTCGGGATGTTTTTTTAGTTCGGGTCAGAGGGGGTATCCGGTATGTTAAAAAGTAAGTAATTAAGTACTTACTGAAGACGCAAACTATTTAATGACAGCTTAGTTTAATTTAATAACCTGGTTCGACCGATTCACTTAGAAGATCTGGTTAAAACTAAGATTCATTCGCGAATCACCCGTCATCACTACAGACAGTAAGAAACAATGGCATGCCCAAGACTTTGCAATGGATTCTTGTTATTTTTAACTTATTGAAGAAAAGTAGATAGTCTTTAAGTGTAGATTATGTGTGAGTAAAACTCTTGACAACTGCAAGAAAAAAAGCATTACACCCGCATCCACCTCCAGCTAAGCAACAAATGATTGACATCAGTTCACGTTCTCCAGGTAAAACAATTAATTCGACTGAACTAAAAAAACAGGTTATTGCTTTTATTGTTGAGGAGATGTAGCCACTGTCTACTGTTGAACCGACTATGTTATGTAATATAGTAAGATTTTTTCCCTTTTGGGAAGCTATTTACACATTTGTTAAGGCCACGTGAAGCAATTTATTCAATGTATAAAGCTTAAAGATTTATTTTGATTAGGGGATTTTTTTTATTATCATACTGTTTATTTTCTTATTAAATATTTTAAAGGCTTAAAATCTGTTTTGCCCTGATATAAATTATTTCATGTTAGTACTCTTTAGTAGGTTAGTGGGCTTGAACCATATTTACCAACCAGGTACTGGTTAGTACTGTTAGTAGGCTTTATTGCAATCTTTATCTCAATGGACAGTGAATTTACTTAACTAATAACACAAAACGTACAAAAGTAGCAAACACATTACTTTACATGCTGTCATTAATGTGTATATACAGCATGAAGAGCTCTGGGCTCAGAAAGTTCTCAAAATATAATTCTATCCTACATTTTTAAAGCAAAATGAAGGTGTTATATAGATGGCTGTTAAATGCTGAGCTTCTCTATAAAAAAATGTGAAAAAACACCTGCAAGTTACGAAAGAGATCAAACCTCAGCCAGGTAAGGAAAGGTAACGCAAAAGTAACTCAAAAGTAATATGACACATTACTGTCCGTAAAAAGTAACTAAGAAACACAATTAGTTACTTTTTTGGGGAAGTAACTCAATATTGTAATGCACTACTTTCAAAAATAACTTTCCCCAACACTGACCACAGCATTGTATAGTTTACAACTTTACTTTTCCTTACTTACTTCTCCGAGCCACATTAATGGCAAAGTTGCATGAGCCTAATTACTTGTCATGCTATAGTCCCTTTTTACATTTACGGGTAACGTAAGGCGTCATAGCTGGGTAAACTTAGAGTGCAGGGAATATATATATATTTTTTTACAATCCTATTTGATGAAATAATAACACCATCGAGGAGTTTTTATTTTATTAAGACTTTCAGAAAAAGGAAAAAATTGTGTGAGACTGATGACGGCAGCCAGAGGAGAAAATTATAAAAAATTTACTCTTAGCCGCATAGACAGTGCATTAGAAACACCTTGTATAAGCGGTAATTCAATTTTTGTAATTTGACACAAAGATAATATAATACGTTAATAAACACATATAGATTTTCATACGTTTCTTAAAAATCTAAATATTAAAAACTTTCAAGGATTTAAGATTCTGATGACCGTTAAACGAGTCGTAACTTTTCTTGTAAAAAGGGTCCATTCAATTCACACACAAATTAATACAATTTTAGGCAAACTGAAATGCTGATACTTACAAAACAAACAGCAAAATAATAAACTCAAGTGCAATATTCTACATAGCTAACAACATACAATTGAAAACGTTTATAATAATTATCTTACCAGTGATCCATGGGGCCCAAAAGCTCTTCTTTAGCACCATATCAAGTCCACATTTTTTATTTTTGTTCTGTGTACCAGTTATGTGCACCCCTGAGTATATGGTAATCTCCACTGCCACTGACAAAGATTTACAATATGATTTTTATTCAAATATTTTACTTGTGTCTCAGGTATGCATGTCACTGGTTACACAGTTAAAATGATGTAGCCCCCTTAAGTAGTTTCAGTGCCGTTATGTACTTTTCATTTGCAGCTTATACTGTAGTTAGCCAATTTTTATAGCGTAACTAGGATACAGAGACCTTGTAGCTCTGCAGTCAGTGCTTTGAAAGCATGTCTGTAGTGTGTAGAGAGCCATTTGAGTTGATCCGTGGGGTATTTATAATGGTGGCAGATGACTTTACATTATTATTTAAAGGCAACTACTGTAGATGTGCTGTAAATGTCGGGCTGCCGGTCACTGGGGAAGTTTCACTCAAAATTACATATAGCCATAATTCCAAGACTCACAAATCTGTCATAAACTAGAAAACACCTACATGCACAAGCACAACATCATTGTTATTCTGTTCTCCATTGAAGATTTAATCTCTAGAGTGTTATGGATCATAATATATATTTATAATCTGCGGTTCTGGTGGATTTATTAAAGCTGGCCACAATTGCCAGGCAATGTTCATGACTTACAGAACTCATGGCAGAACTCATTAGTTGGGAACCAGCCTATAGATCTCTATCAAGGTGTCAGATAAGGTAGTTTCATGGGCGAAGAGCAGTTTTTATTTTCCGCTCTGTCCCTCTTGGTGTTTCATGGATTGCACTCAATGGGATTTCCGGAGCAGCGCATGTTTTATTCATCAATTTCAGTTGACCTGTGGGATATTTTAATGGTGGCAAGTGAGTTTACATTATTATTTCATACCTAGTGGAGTGTATTGTATGAAATGGTAGCCTGCCTGGAGAGTTGCACAAAATGTGATGTTGTTGCAGGAACACGGATCAGCTCGTTTACCCAGGCTGACCTGGCCTCTCGCAGCATTCAGTATGTGCACACCAGTGAAGAGGAGATTCACTCCGATGACTTCACCTTCACTGTATCTGATGGAGGAAACGAGGTGCGCGCACACACACAGAGATGCAGACACACATGGATACACACACACACTGTGGGGCACAAATGTCTAGGGCCATAGAAAATATGGGAGTAAAAATCAAGTTAATCCTCGAAATGAGAATAAAATTGGGGAACAAATGTCATTAATTTTAATATTATTAAAGACACTGATCATCTGAATATATAGCAGGTCAGACGGTTTCTGTGGATCAATGTTAAACCATGCTTTTTTGTTTTTTCTGAAAAAAAAAAAAAAATACTCACACAAAATTATATATAACTTGAGGTTACTAATGTACTAACTGTTTCTCTGTACTGGGTTGTGGCTGCAAGTGCATCCGCTGTGTAAAACATGTACCGGATAAGTACAAACGTCTTGTCGTCAATCCCAGTTGTAACAGCAACAAATAATAACTTGACTTCTAGTTGATCATTTAGAAAAGTTTCAAAAGGTAGATTTTTCTGATGAATCATCTGTTGAACTGCATCCCAATCATCACAAATACTGCAGAAGACCTATTGGAACCCACATGGACCCAAGATTCTCATAGAAATCAGTCTTAAGTTTGGTGAAGGAAAAATCATGGTTTGGGGTTACATTCAGTATGGGGGTATGCGAGAGATCTGCATAGTGGATGGCAACATCAATAGCCTGAGGTATCAAGACATTTGTGCTGCACATTACATTACAAACCACAGTTGAGGGCAAATTCTTCAGCAGCATAGCGCTCCTTCTCATACTTTAGCCTCCACGTCAAATTTTTGAAAGCAAAAAAAGGTCAAGGTGCTCCAGGATTGGCCAGCCCAGTCACCAGAGATGAACATTATTGAAGATGCCTGGTGTAAGATTCATTAAAGATGAAGCCAAAGAATCTTGATGAACTCTGGAAGTCCTGCAAGAACGTCGTCTTTGCCATTCCAGATGACTTTATTAATAGGTTATTTGAGTCATTGCAGAGATGTATGGATGCAGTCGTCTCATGGGAGTCATACACAATATTAATTCTTTTTCCCCTGCAGCATGATTTTATATTCTATACTGTACATTATTTCTGTTCAGTGAAAAGACTTTTGTTTATGTTAGACTTTACTGTCCTTATCAAATAATCAAAATCAAGGGATAATCATATTTTATTTTGGTAAAATAAGTGTAGTCTACAGGTCTTTGCCTTTTATATTAGCCACTTCTGATACCAAATGATCAACTAGAAGTCAAATTATTATTTGTTGTTCCTAAAACTTGGATAGGCGACAAGACCTTTGTCAGGCAGTGTAGGTGGTTTCTTTTTTATTTGGCGACCCCTGATAAATAAGGGACTAAGCTGAAGGAAAATGAATGAATGTTACTAACAAAAACTTAAACTAAAATGAGTACAATATAAGCTCATTTAAAATCAATAATTGCTTTGAGAGAATATAAATATAAAATAATACTGCCTGTTGCCTTTAAAGCAAAAGAGGCACATAAAGGTCACCACTTGGGATTCTAGATGCATTCCGAGTAGTTTTGTGATATCGAGCTTTAAATATTTAGCATTTCATATATAAAATTATAAGGGGGGTATAAAAACAGAAATGATAGTGGCATTCAATATAGACATTGCTCATTATTTAAAAAAAAACGAATTATCAATACATTGGAATAGAAGTGCACTATACAAACACTCACATGTCTTTCTCATTCAGCATCAATCCAAATGTTTATGCACAAATTTCACTCATAAACACTCATACACTACTTTTTTCACAAACAAAAACAAACAAACAAAAAAACACACTTCATGCCCATAACCAGCCTATTAAAATGGGGGGGTCCTTTTTTCTCAAAGAGTGTACCTTTTTCTCAGTCATTCGTCTAATTTTCTATCTAATTATGAGGTTTAAATACTGCATTTTAGTGAGATTTTAAGCACTAAATTTAGCTTGTCGGATGGTTATCATTACCACACTTTTTGATGCAACTAAATATTTCCTACATTTGTGCTTACCATACTATTTTATGTTTACAAAAATTTGTGTTTGTTTACAAATGTACATTATGTTATTACAGTTTTATAAAGGTAATGAGATTACAATTTTAAATAAAACATTTTGAACAAACCAATATGAAAAAATGTATTATCAACCATCATTAAAAAAAAAAAATAGGAATCTGTAAACTTGTTTTAAATTAAAAACTGTAGCCTATAGGCAAATAACAAACTAGCCAGCTCATTTCCTCAGTCAGAATTTGTCCATTTTAATAATAATTAATAATTAAATTTGTCTTAACCTTCTTTTATCGGTTAATTTTACAATTTATGATGGTATACTGTCAAAAATGGGAGCTCAACAAATGAGCTCAAATAGTGGCCAAATTCTGGACTTTGTCAGTAGGGAGTAGGCTTGTGCCGGTATTCGGTAATGCGATAAATCACGGTAATGAATATGCACGATATTGTTATCGCGGGCACTTCAAAATACCGTGAAAAATAATAGATCCGAATTTATATTCTTAGAACGCGCCTTAGCTTATTTTCCATCAACCGCTTGAAGAAACACTGCGTATATGCTGCGCAGAACTGATGCGCACTCTGATGTAAACAATCCCCACATGTAGAAGCCCTGTGTGCGCGCCGCCGCCGCTATAATCCTCACACGCAAGGGCGGACTTGCCATCTGGCAGACTGGGCACTTTCCCGGTGGGCCGACGTACTTTTTGGGCCGGGCTGATCATCGTCTTATGATTTGATAGGCCCATAAAAGGCTTAGCACCCTATTGTTTTTTTCTGCCTTATTGGTTGACGCTGCTGTGATCTGTGACTCTCTGAAAGTAGACGCTTTTTTTCCCGGACAGACAGACCGGGCCGGCCCATGTGACACTGTGCAGCCCATTGGCTCTTTTCGGTATTGACATTGGGCTGGCCCAATCACAAACTCCTATTTTGGACTCCGTGTGAGCGTGCGTCGTCTGTGTGTATTTGTCAAAATAGTCGAGAGTCAGAGAGAAGAAACGCAAGGGAGGCGCAGAGAAATCGCGGGAAATACACCGGCGTTTCATTTAGCGATTCTGAAAAGTTCTCTGTTCATTCTAGTACACGGCTAAAACGCAAATCACGTGACCACACACTCTCTGCCCAGAGCTGCAGCCACTAGTTCAGCGGGTAAGCATAAACCCCAGGTGAGAGTTCAGTGCATGTCAGACAGTTCATCTGCTGGATGGTCTCATCTCACTATAGTTGTTAAACGTGATATTGAATTCATCTTGTTGTCTCTATCTAACAACTCTTATGTCTTTTGAATCACTTGTTCTCAGTTAACTGTTTTGGCTGAGTGCAAAGATAAGCTAATATATTAATTTATGTAACCACATACACTGATTCTGCACATTGACTGATTGCTTACCTTTATCGTTTAAATTTAATGTACGTTATACTGTTATAATGGCCATTATTGGTTATTAAAACTGATATTCTGCAAAAGAGACAGGGTAAATCAAATATCAAAATGAAACAAATTTGACATATTATGTTTTCATTGTTTAGATAGTGAAACAGCAAGCAGGATGAGGTGAAAGGTTAAAATGTAACACTGTTCCCTTTGAAGATTTACCCATGCATTAGCAGGCAGTTTTTGTTATGTTTATTATTGAATATAGGCTGAGTGAATAGTGTATTGAATAAGCTAAATTGGCTGTAGTGTATGAGTGTGTGTGTGAATGAGTGTGTATGGGTGATTTCCAATATTGGGTTGTGGCTGGAAAAAGGCATCTGCTGCATAAAACATGCTGGAATAGTTGGCAGTTCATTCCACGATTGCTGATCGAAGACGGTTTCCCTTTGCACATTCACTTTGATATAATTGCTCAAGTTTACTTTTATATTGTGTATTGTTTTATTTATATTTATTTGTATTTAAATGTTTGAAGTACTTTTAGTTAATTAAAACGTTATTAAAGTTACTAAGTTGACGAAACTGAAGGTTTTTGTGTTTTTTTACCTGTTTCTCTAGTAAAATTACAATATCGTGATAATACCGTATACCGTGATAAAAGCTCAATCAATTAATCGCAGCATGAAAATGTGATACCGGCACATGCCTAGTAGGGAGTTGAGTTTTTCGAATCATCCGAACCTCCCCTGGCTACGGGCCTGCACTTCCTCCCACAACAATCTCAATTCTCTCTCTTGCCTTTTCATACTCTCGTCCCTTTCACCTCTGTACTTTCTATTATAAAAACACACACGCCCACACACACACTAATTAGGGCCGAAAGAGCTTGAATAAACACTGCCTAGAGAGTGCCTGAAGAGATTAACATACCGAAGCATTCAAGTTATCCCACAATGACCACTTCTCTCAGTTGGAAAACACTCTTCTGCCATTTTGAATGGGAAATGATTTCCAATTATACTCTGTGTTTGTATTGTGCTGCTCAATTTAAGAAGCATTTTATTTTGTCAATGGCACACTAGATCATATGGCAGTCCACTTTTGACTGACACTGACACCTAGTGGCATGGATGCGAAAGTCATTCATTCATATTCTTTTCGGCCTAGTCCCTTTATTAATCTGGGGTCTCCACAGCGGAATGAACCGCCAACTTATCCAGCATATGTTTTATGCAGCGGATGCCCTTCCAGCCGCAACCCAGTACTAGGAAGGGACACAAAAATGATCATTTCTTATAATTATTATTATTTCAGAAACACTTCAGACACAGTAATCCAAATGTGAAATAAAACGAGTAGATTTTATTTGTTTTGAGACTCTCAGCTCTGTGTAAAATAAAATAAAGCAGCTTTTATTAGACTATTGGAATTATTGAAGTCTTCATATATTGCTTATGTTTTAATCATGTATTAAATCATGTTGGTTCTGAAGGTCTCGTGAGGAAATAGTTTTGTATCTATAGTTAGTCTTCTAAGGAATATCCAGATTATTCCTTTAATCTGAAAGTTAGCTTACAATAGTAATAAAATAGATCCATACAAAGAAATAAGAGAAATAAGGGGGATAAGTTAAAAGTTCAGGAAAAAACAACAGCACAATTTTGTCAAATTTATGTTGTTGGCTTCAACCTAGCCAAAATGATGACAAGAAATGAAATGAAAATGTTGATATGAATGCAAAGGTTTTAACAGAGTGTTAAATGTAAGTGTAGCAAAGTTCGTTGTTAAGGGAAGAAGAAGACAGGGTCGGCGATTCAGGTAAGCAATAGATTTTTATTTTTCTTTAAGTGAGTGCACAACACCCGTAGTGTGTGTGCTCTCTCCCTCTTCTCCCGGCTGCTCCTTCTGTTCTCCTTAAGAAGGTTGTCTCTCCGGCCCAATCACTAGAATAAACAGGTGTTATTTATTATTTCTGATTGGCCTGCTGATTAGCCGCCGGGCTCCAAGCCTGCTCTCCCCCCTCATTGGGTGTTCGATCATGCTTACCTCTCCACAGTAAGATTGATTGAAGTTTGAATTGAATTGAATATTTGTTTGACATATTTTAGACAAACTGTACAAAAATACAAGTATCCCATACATTTTGAAATAAAACCATTGAGGATCAAAACACAATAAAGCCCTGGGCTTGTTTCTATTGTGGTCCTTGCTGAAAAAAAAAAGTATGGCTGCAAAATACAGTTAATACATAAATCAAACAGTTCCTCCATATTTTAAAACAGGAACATTATTCACAATACAATGACATATGAAAAAACATCATCATCTACCATGCAAACTAATCTTCATCTTATCTTTGTCACATAGATTTAAAAAAACATTCTTCATTTATTTATAAATGAATTATCTGTATTAAAAAATACTTTGTCTGACTTTAATGTACACTTTTTACTTCACTGCAGCTGTCGGTGGTCTAAATCCAATTCTCTTTATGGTTTCTGTTTCTCTGCACTTATCTCTGATTTGATAATGCCATAAATTTAATTAGCAGGAAATTTGATTGTGTACTGCAGAACAATTGAGCTCATATCTAGATTGAATTACAGAGTGCTGTGTGTGTTTAATTATTTCATTAGCGTTGTGCTGCTGTCTTCCAGGTCTCGCAGACATTCTTCATCACCATCCGGCCGGTGGACGATGCTCTGCCTGTGTTGCAGGTGCCAGGCATGAGGGTGCAGGAGGGCGTGAGGAAGACCATCACTGAGTTTGAGCTCAAGGCCACTGATGCTGACACTGAGGTACAAATTTAGCATAGACTGTGCTTGCAATTGTGCTGTGCTTAAAATGTATTTACATTAAAATACGATTATGTAAAGTTTAAATGCTGTGTGTTATTTATTTATTTATTAGAGCTGCATGATTAATGTTACTGTAAGGCAATTTTGTGTAAACGTAAAAATGCAGAAAAGAGATTGCACTCCGTGTGGAAGTGGAGAGTGGAATTGCAGAGTTTTGCCTGGAGCATTAGTTTTGTTTAGTTTAATCATTTTTTTTGTCAAAAAAAACAATGGAGTTGGTCAAATATTACTGCAAAAGCTTTTTTTTTCAGTATAATCAAAGCAGTGTTAAGTCTTTTGAAGAGACACTAAAAAGTTGTTTGACGAAGAGATTTAATTGAGCCATTTATTCCTTAAAAAAAAAACAATGACTTTGATCTCTTTATCATTATTTAAAATGATTTTTAAATAATGACACTTTAATGACAAATAAAATGTTTACCACTGTAGTATAAAGAAAAAAAAGAAAAAAAAGGTAAAGGTAAAAAAAAAAATATATATATATATGTGTATATGTGTATATATATATATATATATATATATATATATATATATATATATATATATATATATATATATATATATATATATATACATATATATACATATATATATATATATATATATATATATATATATATATATATATATATATATATATATATATATATATATATATATATATACATATACATATACATATATATATATATATATATATATATATATATATATATATATATATATATACACATATTATCTGTTTTAATCGTTCATATACTTTGAAAATGTAATATGTCAGTGTCGGTAGCCTTGGGCCGACATGTAGTGCCATTGCATTCTGACCTTTCACAGTCCCGTCTTCTCTGTCTCTCTCTTTCTAAAACATACTGTCCAATTATAATAAAGGCTAAAATGTCAAAAAGATTTATAAAAATAGCCAAAATATATTAAACTGAATTTTTGCCATCAAATACTTCAGTTTTCAGTGTCATATCGTCCTTCAGAAACAATTCTAATCATGTGCTGATATATTCTCGAGAATCATGTATTTCCTATAACAGGCGCACTGCTTAGTATTTTTGTGGAAATCTTGATATATTTTTCTTCAATGAATAGAAAGATAAATAAAACATTGCTGGCAGAAGCGTCTTTAATGCTGTAGACAAGATTAGAAGCAATCATGTCATACTAATGTGGGAAGTGAGTGAAAGGCGGATGGAAATGGAAAACATTTTTAGCGGAGGTGAAATTACTGTCGCCCTGCTTGACATATGCTGAGTCTTTTACACCTGACATCTGTCGCACTAAACCTCATTTACTACTTTAGCAGATATTTCATTTTATTTCACACCTGTTTGACTTTCTCTCTCACTCTCTCTCTTTTTCTCCAATTGCCTGTTAGGAGGACTCTGTCACGTTCACCATCGTTCAGGCTCCTCGTCATGGGACCATCGAGCGCACCAGTAACGGTCAGCATTATCGTCAGACAAACACCTTCACTATGGATGACGTCTATCAGAACCGCATCAGTTACAACCATGACGGCAGCAACTCCCTCAAAGACCGATTCACCTTCACTGTCGGTGACGGCACCAACATGTTCTTCATCATCGATGAGGGTGGAAAAGAGGTTGGTTTGACTTTCTTCATGTAACCCCTTGTATTTTTTAATTATCATTTTATACTGTAAAGTACGTCAATATAAACTATAATTTTAAATTGTTACAATATTTCACACTATTAGCAATCAATCAAATAAATGCCGCCTTGGTAAGCAGTGAAATCTTGCAAAAACATTAACAAAAACTTTTAAATAGTTGAAAAATACATGTATGTAATTGACTGATATTATACATGTGGTCAGTTGTCATTTCCTTTCCATCAGCTTAGTCCTTTTATTAAACAGGGGTCGCCACAGCAAAATGCAACTTATCCACAATATGTTTTACTCAGCGGATGCCCAACTGCAACCCAGTACTGGGAAACACCCATATACACTCATTCTCTCACACACACACACACACACACACACACACACACACACACACACACACACACACACACACACACACACATATTCACCTATAGCACATGTCTTTGGACTGTGGGGGAAACCAGAACACCTGGAGGAAACCCACGCAAACATGGGGAGAACATGCAAACTCCACACAGACATGTAAATTTACCCAGCAGGGACTCAAACTTCAACCTTCTTGTTGTGAGGCAACAGTGCTAACCACTAAGCCACCGTGCCGCCCCTGTTGTTGGCAGTGTTTCATTAATAAATGGGCATACGTTCTATTTAATATAGTAACAATTTAAAGAGATGATTTAAAGAGACTGAGCTGCTCTGAAACACCTAGGGGATTTTTAATGATATCAGATGACCTCAGATTAACATGTCATCTGAAGGACTGTGCCTTTTTAAAGTGTAGTTGCCCCGTCATTGTACTGCAGCATTAGAACCCATGCAGAGTGCAGGACGAGTGCCCCCTGCTGACATCACTTACATGTTTTTTAATAAAAACTTCAACCATATTTGTTTAGCATTGGAGAGGAACCACGTGAGAGCTGCAAGGTGATCTTCTTGTGGGAGTTGTTTGTGTTTTATCTCTCTCTCGCTCTGTAGTAATGATGCTGTGAATTCAGCTTTGAAAAAAAAGAATAGATAAAATTATGTTAGGGCTGCAGGGTGGTGCAGTGGGTAGCACGTTCGCCTCACAGCAAGAAGGTCGCTGGTTCGAGCCTTGGCTGGGTCAGTTGGCATTTTTGTGTAGGTTTCCTCCGGGTGCTCCGGTTTCCCCTACAAGTCCAAAAACATGTGGCACAGGTGAATTGGGTAGGCTAAATTGTCCATAGTGTATGTGTGTGAATGAGTGTGTACGGGTGTTTCCCAGTGATGGGTTGCAGCTGGAAGGGCATCTGCTGCGTAAAACATGTGCTGGATAAGTTGGCGGCTCATTCTGCTGTGGCGACCTCAGATTAATAAAGGGACTAAGCCGAAAAGAAAATGAATGAATGAAAATGGTGTTAGTATAAGTTTTTTATAATGAATAATATTTGTATTATTACTATGAAATATGTTAAAATTGAAAATTATATTTTAAATTGTCCTTAAATTCTCAGTATTATAATATTTTACAATAATTTTGATGAAATGTTTCTCGATATCACAAAGTCCACATCTGCAACAGTCACATCGCAAGATATGCAATGATGAGTCTGAATTAGAGTTGACCAGGAGCTATATTATTTTATTCATCAATTGTATTTAACTACTGTTTTTAAACAGAATTTATGCAAAAAATAAGTTTTTCTTTTTGTCTTGTTTCTAGTCCAAATATCTACATTTCTAAGCGAAAACAAGATTATTTTGACATGGCCAACTGGACCATAATTTAGCTTGTTTTAAGAAAAAACTCTTCGTTTAGACAAATTCGCACAACTTTCTTAATTTCTGAGGGTAAAAACAGTGAAAGTGAAAGAATTTTTAGATAATTGCAGTAGAAACCAGACCAAGCAAAGTAAGAAAATAATTTTTTGCATTGTGATTATTCAATTTCTGTAACTGAACACTGTTAGATTCCCCAGAAAACCATCTTGTGAAACGGTGATCATATCGCAATAGTTATCAGACTTTTCCAATATCATGCAGGCCTAAAATAAACCCATCATTGGTAGGCACAAGAAACGTAAGAGTGAAAACAAATAGCAATGCATGCATCCAAAGTAGTTTTAAACCCTTTTTCAGTAATATATGCGCAAAACCTGTTTGCTTTTCACTTTTTTTTTTTTTTTTTTTTTAAGTTTATTAAAAGAAAATAAATGACCATATTTTTCATCTATTGAGTCCATTTGTTAAACGTAGCCATTTAGTCAGCATGTCAGCTCTCAGTCTCTCTCCCTCTATCATAATAACTCTATCCATCAGCAGTGGTGTTTTCCTCTGGCTGCGTCAGCTGCCTGTCAGGCATTCAGGGAGGTAAATGGTCTCCCAGTGGGCATTGAAAAAGGACCACCTCATCTTGTCATAAGATGAAAAAAAACAGCCCTGTGACAGTGTTTAATGGTGTCTGGGACACCATTATTCAGCACTTTAGATGGCCTGAGCTTATATTACAATTAAAATAGGTTTGATCTGATATTCAATGGATATTAAAGTGAGCATTGAAGGTAAATGCTTTTTATTGAAATACTTGAAATCCTATTTGTTTCAGCCAGGCAGAATTTCTTTTTTTTTCAACAATTCAACAATTACTATACAGAATTATGTACAAGAGAAATTTCAGAATACAGGAATTGTTACAAAACCTGAATGCTATACAATACCAAGTAAATGAAAGAAAATGATAGAACAGAGCAATAGAAAAAAAGAAGAAAAAATAATGATAGATGAACAAAAACATCAGAGGAAGGAACAATATAATTTTGGCCTTGCATAGTTACATTGGATGTAACCATACTGAAATATATTATATATCTATTTTAATTATCACAGTCCAACAATCCTTATCATTTACTCCATAAAATACCCCCTTTATGAAATTTTTATTTGTAAGGATTTCCATCTTCCCAATTTCTATTGCAATTACTTTCCATTTCAACCCAGGCTCATTCTGAAAACGTACCTCTATATACATTTCCAGAGAGCGCCAAATATGTCCCAGGAGGTACGTTTTTTGCAGGTTTTGTTTTCGTTAACGTACCAGAGGCTGCTGTGTATGCTTAATCTCAAAATTCTCACGTGAGTGCCACTGTCGACTGACTGACTGAATGTCTGACTAAATAATCGACTAACCCACCCTCCTCCTTTCCTAAACCCAACCAAAAGTGTTTTAATAGGTGTTTTAAAAAGCAGAGATTGACCCGCCCACCTACTTCATTTTTTGGCTTCTGTTATTGTCTTGCGCGCTTTCTGGAACCGTTCTTCACCAGACTCGAACCTCGTCATCATGGTCAACTCCTCTTTGTGTCTCAAGTCTGCCGACATTCATTTCGAGCTACTGGACAAACTGGTAACAGTGGGAAAGCCATCTATACGGAGGTAAACGGTGAGATGGTAAGCGTGAAAAGCAACAGCATCATACCATCCCACAGCGGTTGTTTTAAAAACAAAATACAACCATACGTACTTCTGGCTACATTATTTGCGATTTCCAGAAATGTATACGGGGTGTGTTTCCTCAATGAGCCTATGTTGTTCCATTCTTTTAGACTTTCAGATTTTCGTTGTGTTGAAATGTCTAAAAATGATCGTTTGTTTCAGGTTGTCACCGCTGCTCCTCAAAAGTTTAAAATTGACATTTTACCTGTTGATGACGGGACCCCTCGTATTGTTACCAACCTGGGCCTGCAGTGGCTGGAGTACATGGAAAATAAGGTCACTTCAGTAACACTGTTTTGTATTTATTATCACAGAAATGTTCATTTTGCAATCACAAACAGTACACATCTGCCTCCTACAGCCTATTTTATTAGGATTTTGCCGTTTAATTCACTTAAACCAAAGTATTGAATAATGTTTTGCTGTGAAATGGAATTCTAGGCCACTAATCTGATCTCCAAGAAGGAGCTCTTCACTATCGATCCGGACACCGATGATGGACAGCTGACTTATGAAATCACTACAGAAGCTAAGCACGGCTACCTGGAGAGTAAACTCAATCCTGGCAAACCTATCACCTCTTTCACACAAGGTATTACTGACACCATTACTGAATAGTCAAAAGCTCTAGTAGATAATCATAGTCAGAGAGAGACGTCCTCTGTTTAATCGGCAGCAAAGTAGATGTCTCCCAAAACATGTGTTGATGCCTTTCTTCATATTGATTGCTGAGCATTTTTCTAGAATTAAATGTTTGAGAATGAATTGGCACTCTTAATCTGCAATTCGTTTGGTACAAAGGTTTAAAAAAGTAACTTTTTCACCTCAGAATGTCATTTCAATCATATAAGACCTTTATAACATCAATATGTTTTTAATAAAATCCTGTCCCTCCATTGACAGCCTATTCATAATAAATGAAACTGTAAATGAATCAAGAAGTTTAATCTAAGAAGTTCAAAGCCTTCTGAAGAGACACGATCATTTGATATGACAAAGAGATTTAATTTAGCCATTTATTCAGAAAGGAACAGTGATTTTGATCTCTTTTTGAATGTTGAGAAGTGTCTAATGTTTACATGAGCCTCTACAGTTAACGGATTTTCAATGGCAGCACAGTCTCAGAATTGATTAAACATCTTCATTTGTGCTTCTTTTGGGTTTGGATTGACAAGTAATCAAACTCTGTAATTGCATGCAAGCTGACAAGCTTCAGTCCTATTGTGTACGCTTGTCATTACATACTAAATACAGTATATCCCCATCACATTCTTCTGAATCTCACTTACTTTTCTCTGTCTGGTAGCTGACATAAACCTTGGCCTTATCCGATACGTTCTGAGCGAGGACAATGTTCAGGAGACCATGGACAACTTCAAGTTCCTTGTAAAGGACAGCAAACCTAACATCGTCAGTGACAATGTGTTCCACATCCAGTGGTCTCTGATCAGCTTTGAACACAAGAGGTGCGTCTGCCTCCAGTTTTTTTTTTGACTAGATGAATCATCCAACCTGTTTACTTCATGAATTAATGACATTGTTCTCAATTATGTATTTTCTTGCATCTGCAGTTATAACGTGAGTGAGAAAGATGGAACAGTGGCAGTCACAGTGAGGAGGACTGGTAATCTGAATCAGTATGCTATTGTGCTGTGTCGAACTGAGCAGGGCACTGCCACCTCCACCTCCAGCATGGGCTCTCGGGCCGGACAGCAGGACTATGTTGAGTATGCCGGACAGGTGTGTTTTAGTGCTATTGCTTGAATACTCAATAGCATTTTAGCCTTTTAAGACTTGCCATTGAACAACTCCATCATGGTATATCTTAGTAGTTTAACATGCTGTGCTGTCAAATGCCATATATCAATAAAATCCATACATTCCTAATTTGAAGACTATGTACAGGTACTGTACCAAAAAATTAGAATATCGATGGAAAATCCATTTATTTCACTAATTTGTTTCAAAAAGTGAAACTTGTGTGTTATATTAGTTAACTAGCCTTCATTTGTTTCAATTTGAATAGGGATGCACCGTTATGGATTTTTGGGCCAATATCGATAACCGATAACTCTTAAGATTTGGAGGCCGATAGCCAGTGTATTATAGCCGATAAATATAAATATTTCAACATTTTATATATTATACAGTAAACAACTGATTTTATTTTAAAAACTTCATAAAACTTTGAACTGATCTTATGAACTGAAAAGCCTACTCAAAGGAAAAAAGCTATAATTTCTAAATTGCGAGGCGATAATATAGACCTATATTCACAATTTCAGATAAATCAGCACGCTCAAAATAAATTATTTCCTTTTCTTTGCATAGCAAATTAACATACAACTTGACTCTTGCATAAAAGTAATAGGTTAAATAACAAAACGAGATTAAATTAACGAACAAGTAACATAAATATATTTTAAATAAAATGAAAATGAAAGAACTCAGAACTGAAACCAGCTCAAATGTTCTTGAATTAAACGTGTTACAGTATTGTACATATGTACAAATATGTAATGTCCAAAAAAGCGGTTAAATAGGTTTTTTGACAGTTCAGAGCCACCATAAAAGCGAAAAGCTCAATACAGATTGTATTACTTTAGAAAATGCAGCATTAATTTGTCTCATTTAGTGTTTTAGATTGTTTTGAACACGTTCGAAGGACTTTGAAGGAATAAACAATGTGAGGAAAGCTCTGTTATAGTGCACTGAACAAGTCTGAACAAGTTTGACCCACACATGCATGAGGCAGGCAGTTCTGTATAATTAAGTAATCTATCGGCTTAAAGATATCTGCATAATTTTGACATCGGACCGCTAACGATAACATTAAAATAGCATTTATCGGCCGATACCGATATGGCTGCCGATATATTGTGCATCCCTAAATTTAAATAATTATGGGTTATAGATGAAAAAATCCCAAATTCTGTATTTCACAAAATTAGAATATTTCATGTCACCAATAAAAAAGGATCTTAAACGCATGCTGGCCTTCTGAAAAGTTTGTTAATGTACTGTATTATGTCCTCAGTACTTTTTTTGGCCCCCTTTTGGACTAATTACAGCATCAAGGCACTGTGGCATGGAGGCGATCAGCCTTTGACACAGTTTGAGTGTTATGGTTCCCCAAGTTGCTTTGATTTCAGCTCATCCTCATTTCAGGTTCTTGATGCTATGACACTAGCCTTGGTCACCCTTGCTTGACAATCCTCTCAAGGCTGCGGTCATACTTGTGCACCTTTTCCAGCCACATTTTTCCCTTCCTCTTAACACTCTATTAATATACCTAGATACTGCACTCTGTGAGCATCTAGTTTCTTTTGCAATTGCCTTTTGCGATTTTATTTCTCCTTATGGAGGGTTCCAATGATGGTCTTCTGCACAACCATCAAGTCAGCAGTTTCACCATAATTCTGAAACCTACTAAACCAGATTAGCAATTTCTAGGCTTTGCATTAATTAGCGGACTAGATTGAGACACAAGGAGCATACAATGTTGAACTTTGTCATGGTATTCTAATTTTGTGAAAAACTGGATTTGGGTTTTTTCATCTTTAATCCATAATCATTAAAATTAAAACAAATGAAAGCTTGTAATATTACACTTTGTGTGTAGTAAACTAATAAAACTCACAAGTTTCACTTTATGAAACAAATTATTAAAATAAATAAATTTTTTCTTCTATAATAAATTTTTTGGCACATATCTGTATGCAATGAATCCATATTACCTAGTTAAATAGCATAAAAGTGCAATAAACCACAAAAAAGAGAAAATAGTTTTGTTTTTTTTTACATATTTTACCATCTACAGAAATAACACAAATGTCAACCTTAAACTTGTCAGTATAAAAACATGCATAAAACACTTCGAAACTATATACAATTGATTTGGACTAATTATATCAATTTGTTTGTGAGATACACTTAGTTTTATAAACAGTGTGTCATGAGAAAACTGAGAACAGTGGTTTTAAGAACAATTTTAATTTGCAAATCAACAAAAAATTACGAAAATTCTTAATTAGGTAATAAACTATTAAAAAAATTACACTACTTCATAATTTATTACAATGTATTTATGTAGTGGGGCATTGAGTGGTGATTGTGAATGCATTTTCATTTGTGGGGTAAAAAAGAGAACATTCTACTTTTAAGAGCGATGTTGACTGAAATAAACATATAAATGAATAAATAAATAAATAAATGAATAAAGACCATGTCATTTAGTTTTGTGTAAAAAAAATTTTGCGTGAGACAACAGTTGTATAATAAGCCATATTTTCTGTAATGCACTGGGAGCTTTCTCAGATATTGGGGAGCTAGGCTTTTCGGGGATTTGAAAGTAATCAATGGGATTTAATAATGTATACAATATTAGCATTCAATCTGCTGCAATTTGAGCCAGCTGAAGTTTATTTATTAGGCCTACAGGGCAACTATTTAGTAACGCATTACAATAATCTAGCCACAAATTCAAAAACGCATTTCTGTATTCAACATCGGCTGCATATGTCATAGTCTGGCAATATTTTTAAGACATTGTTATTAAGTTGTTATAAAATGCTCTGTTAATGTGGTTCTGCAGGTTCAATTTGATGAGAGAGAAGACACCAAGGTGTGCACCATTGTGATCAACGATGACCAGGTGTTTGAGAACATTGAGAGCTTTAATGTGGAGCTGAGTATGCCAGTGTACGCCCTGCTAGGCTCAGTGACTCGAGCTAAAGTCAATATCAATGACACGGAGGATGAGCCCACTCTGCAGTTTGATAAGAAAACCTACCACGTCAATGAGAGCACCGGCTTCATCTTTGCTCCTGTTGAGAGAAAAGGTCAGTAAAAGTATTGATAATGATGCTCAACATACTAGATAATCTTTAAGATTAGGGAAAACATTTAATACTATATATATAATATAAATATTCGATATGTATCAGTCAATATTAAATATTTAGTTATGGTTTTCCAATTTAATTTGGTTCCACTAAATGGTTGATTAACAATACTATTTAAAAACACTACTAATTATTAGTAAATAAAGCAAATATTAGTTTATATCATTTTGTTCTTATGCAGTGTATTATGTAAATTGGCTATTTGATGGTTATCAGCCATAAAAAAAATTTTGGGCTTTTTTTTTGGCAGAATTGTGTATATTAAGCTATTTAGACAATGTAGTATAGTAATAATTATTTAAATATTTTTTTTTTTTTATTTACATTTTTTCTGTTATTTGCAAGTTACTAGGATTTACCTTTTTTACCAGAATATTTTTAGAACAAGTATTGTAAATATTATGTATAAAATTTTTTGTTATAAGCAATAACATTAAAATACTTACTAATTGATATTGTTATTTATTTGAATATTTACCTTCAGCTTTCATGTAGCATCATTTAGCATGGCACAACTATTCCATAATATAAAAATAAATAAATAAAAGATTTATTTATGTTTATGTACACACTACTATAAATATAGTACTATACTTATTAAAAGTAATTGATGGTACTAAACTGTAAAAAAAAGTTGACTCAACATAAAATTTTAAGGCAACAAACTTCAGGACATTTTTGAGTTTACTTAACTTTAATCGAGTCAAGTGAAGTGATTGGGTTGAAAGTTGAGTCAACTCAAAAATTTTCTGAAGTTTGTTCAAATTTTAAATTGAGTCAACATAGTTTTTTTTTACAGTGTACAAAAAAAAATCCCTTTTAAAAAAGTAATATGTCAGCATGTTAAATAAGGTTAAGGTTAAGGCTAAGGTTCATCTTTGTGTTTTATTCAGTTGTTTTTCTAAACTCTCTTTTGTTTGGTCAGGCGACACCAGCAGCACAGTCTCTGCCCTGTGCTACACTGTGCCTAAATCAGCTCGGGGCAGCAGTCTCCACGCTCTCGAGTCTGGCTCCGACTACAAGACCCGTGGCATGAGCGGCGACAACAGACTCATCTTTGGTCCCGGAGTGAGCATGTCCACCTGTGATGTCAAGCTGATCGATGACAGCGAGTATGAGCTCTCTGAGGAGTTTGAGCTGGTGTTGTCAGACGCCTCAGATAACGCAAGGATGGGCGACGTTACTGTGGCTAAAGTCATCATCGACGGGCCCAACGACGCCTCTACTGTGTTTCTGGGAAACGCGTCATTCACCTTCAGTGAAGATGCAGGTTGGTGGAGTTGTGTCGTGTGCATCAGTTGATTTGCTTTAAAAGTAGTGGTTGATTTATTAATTGCGAGACTGAAAATATTTAGTTGCAGGATTAGTTTACTCAAAAATATAAACTCTATTATTAATTACTCTTGCTTTTGTCGTTCCAACCCCTGTTTATCTTCAGAACTCAAATTAAGATAATATAGATGAAATCTGAGAAACCTCTCATAAACAGCAACGGTTCCGAGACATAAAAAGGAACAAAAACATTGTCCAAACATTTAGTGTGACTTAAGTTGTTCAACTGTTATTATATGAAGCTCCAAGAACACTTTTGTGCTGCAAAAAACTGCACATTTACTAAGAGCAGTACGACATATTGCCATTTAGTCAGCAGTGCAACACACAAGCATGTAGTAAAGTATTACCCGTAGTAAAAGCAGACTCTAATCTTTTGTGAAAGACTTTAAAGTCCACAAGAAATCTAAATTTGCCATATTTATTTTGCTTGCTCACATTGTTATTATTAAAATGAACAATTATAAAACAAATTATAATCTTGTTTTGGCTTTGAAATAATGTTTTTAAAATTTATTGTTTCTGAAAACAAGGCAATAATCGTGCTCGTTGTTGCGCCCCATTTGACTCGGAGGACTAAACATAATTGTGACAAACCAATATTTAATTTTTTTATTCCCCTGAGACGTTAGCTGCTATGGATTGTCACAGACAACGGACGTGGCAAAAAAAGGTTTGCTTTATTTACAATTAAGATAAGAATAAAAAGAATATTTAATCACCCAAAGTGATAAGCAAACAAATCAATTGAAACAAACCTGATAGAGAGAAGGAAAATAAGTGGTGTCAAATCTAAGGAAATAGCAAATCAAACACCCGCTAACTAAACTCTCCCCATCTCTAATTAACTAAAGAGAAATCTGAAAATAGAAAAAAAACAACATCTTCGGCGTCACACACCCCTCACTAAATTGCACACGCTGGAAAAAAAACATACAACTGGTAGCACCTGCTTCTGACCTAAACAGAGAATCAACTATGTGTGTGTAAAAAGTCACGTGGCGTATTTCACTTTTACATCCCTTTTAGTAGATTTAAGCAGATTTAGTTTGGGCGTTTTGAATAGATGTACAAAAAAAAACTAAAGCAAACTAGAGAACAGGACAGGCACACCAATGTCACACAGAAAGACCAACCCCACCCTGAGTTGTCACTGGAGCTCTTAAATAACCCCATTCTTTTCTGATTGGTCTACTCGTGAAAACTCTGCGAGCCAATTGGAACACCTAGATTTTAGAAGAACAGCAGACAGCTAATAAAAAACGGAAAGGGGAGGAGTGAACAACAGAGAAACATCCCCAGGCATGTAACACTTGTCTAGAAAATGATTTCTAGATTTTTAGACTAGAAACAAGACAAAAACTCAAAGTAAGAAAAAACATGTTTGCGGTGTTGTTGTTTTTTTCATGGCAACTAGGATACATTTTTTCTAGATTATTTTAATGAAGTAGCATTTATTTGGATAGAAATAAATCACTTTCGATCAGTTAAATGCACACTTGCTGAACTCTATTTTTTGTGTGCTAGTGTATACTCAGCATTTTGTAGTATGTCTACTACAACACCTATGCAATATCCTCCCACAGGCACCATTGAAATCCCTGTTCTGCGGCAGGGCAGTGACCTTTCATCAGTCACCTCAGTGTGGTGCGCCACACGTCCTGCAGAACACGATTCAGCCACACCTGGAGTCGACTATATCCCCAGCTCTAAAAAAGTAGAATTCAAACCAGGCAAGACCGAGGAGGTAATAAAATAAAACTTCTGTTCTGACATACTGTGAACAATATCGCTCTTTAAGGTGTTTTTTTCCAGCAAAATCATGTGCATCATTTGTTTACTCTTTTCTAGACATGCAGTTTGACCATTATGGATGACATCCAGAACCCAACAATAGAAGGGAAAGAATCCTTCATCGTGTTTCTTAGCTCTGCTAATGGAGCGGTCCTGACTGAACCCTATGAAGCCTCTGTCTACATCACTGACACCACTCAAGACAGTGCGTTCTCTTATCATTATAGTCTCTGTGATTTAACCATCTGGGCCTCTTCAGTCAGAAATGATAGAAGAATATTGTGTTTTGAACACATACATTTCTCTGCTTAATTGGATGACACTCTTTAACTTTGGCTGCATTCTTAATCCACACACACATGCATACACAGACTCTCACACACACACACAATTTAATGACAGAACTAGCTACCTCCGTCAAAAATAATAAAAAGTAAATTACAGATAAAATCCGGAAAAAAAGAGGAAAAACTCAAATATTTTTTTGATGGTACAAACTACAAATAAATCACTGTGCAGAAACATTGAGGGGGATACAACAGACACCCACATAGAGAATGTGTAGAATTTGATGTATGTGATATATGATGTGTATGTATATTTATGTATATACATATGAAGTCAGAATTATTAGCCTACCTTTGATTTTTTTCTTTTTCTTTTTTAAATATTTCCCAAATGATGTTTAACAGAGCAAAGAAATTTTCACAGTATGTCTGATAATATTTTTTCTTCTGGAGAAAGTCTTATTTGTTTTATTTCGGCTAGAATAAAAGCATTTTTTAGTTTTTTAAAAAACATTTTAAGGTCAAAATTATTGTCCACTTTAAGCTATATATTTTTGATAGTCTATAGAACAAAACATCATTATACAATAACTTGCCTAATTACCCTAACCTGCCTAGTTAACCTAATTAACCTAGTTAAACCTAGTTGTCACATTAAGGTGTATAGTGTCTTTAGTGTCTAGTTACTTTGTGCCTTGAGAAATATCTAGAAAAATATTATTTACTGTCATCATGGCAAAGATAAAATAAATCAATTATTAGAAATGAGTTATTAAAACTATTATGTTTAGAAATGTGTTGAAAAAAAATCTTCTCTCCGTTAAACAGAAATTGGGGAAAAAATAAATAGGGGGGTTAATAATTCAGGGGGGCTAATAATTCTGACCTCAGCTGTATATAAATGATAGAAAGTTATGTATATATATATAGGTGTGTGTTTTATTATTTTTATTTTATCTAAATGCAAAACCTAACAAAACTAAGAATTTTAATTAAACAAGGGGAATTCAAAAGGCTTTCTTTATATTTATATTTACAGCTACACAATTTTTATTTTTAACACCTCCGTATGGCACTGTTTTTTATGAGAAGTTTTGCATTTATTTAAAAAATAAAATAAAGAAATAAGGGCAGCACGGTGGCGCAGTGGGTAGCACAATCGCCTCATAGCAAGAAGGTCACTGGTTCGAGCCTCGGCTGAGTCAGTTGGCATTTCTGTGTGAAGTTTGCATGTTCTCCCTGTGTTCGCGTGGGTTTCCTCCGGGTGCTCCGGTTTCTCCCACAGTCCAAAGACATGTGGTACAGGTGAATTGAATAAGCTAAATTAGCCGTGTGTGTGTGTGCAAGAGTGTGTGAGTGTTTCCCAGTGTTGGGCTGCAGCTGGAAGGGCATTCGCTGTGTAAAAAACATATGCTGGATAAGTTGGCGGTTGATTCTGCTGTGGCGACCCCTGATTAATAAAGAGACTAAGCCAAAAAGAAAATGAATGAATAAATAAATAAATAAATCTAACTTGGAACAATAGCTCAAAATGTTTTAAAGTAAAATCACATCATAAAATCCCCTCAAAATTACTTATATTACAGTAATTTTAAATAAGCAAAAAAATGTTATTGAAAAAATTATTTTAAATTTCTTTTTTATAAAATAAAAAAATCATGCATGACCAAGCGAAGTGGCCCAGAGGGTTAACAATCATGAAGCATATAAACACTTATATAGATACTCATGGAATCAGTGCTTTCTTCTTACAGTCCCAAGCATGCAGTTTGACAAGCTGGCGTATACAGTGAAGGAAAAAGATGGCATCCTGCACATCCCTATTTTTAGAACAGGAGATCTGTCCTATAAATCTTCTGTCCGTTGTTTCACCCGCACAATGTCTGCAATGGTGATGGATGACTTTGAGGAGAGGAGAAATGCAGATGATTTCAGAATCACCTTTCAGAAAGGGGAGAAGGTATGATTTCTTTCAAACAGACAGGTCTTGTCTGTAATAATCACTTGTGACATCAGACTTTGGGTCAACAGATTTTGATGTTTTATGAAATGGTTGTGGTTTCATATGAACTCTGTGTTGATGTTTAATGGTCCTGTGAAATTAAAATCAATTATTTTTTTAATATTAGTTTGTTAGTTTAAAGGATATCTACAGTATAATCTAGTGTCCTTCAAAACAGTGACAAAATTCACATTTTAAACCTGATATAAACCATCAAAGTTTGCAGTTTATCACTTTGGGGATCCTAAATGGATCAATTATTTTTTGACATCATACTTCACACAGTTTCTCATCAAATCTTCTGACCAATCAAATGCTCTATATAATATCTAACATGTCCCACCCCCTTCAAAATACATCTCATTCAATGTGATTGATTTCAACCACTCTCACTGGCAGAGCTGTGATGCAATTAAACACTATTGGCTGTTTTATATAAAGGGGAGGAGCTACTATATGATCTGACCTGTCTTCTTTTTTTCAGTTTAGATTACGTATGCACATTTCAGAACACTCTACGAGACCTTTATGTACAATAGTAAGCAAAGACATTTTTAAAGCCTTGATTCTGATTGGCAGGTGAAGAATTGTACAGTACTGATCCAGGATGACTCCGTGTTTGAGCCTGAAGAGGAGTTCCAGGTCCACCTTGGAAGCCCACAGGGTGACCATTGGATTGGAGCCATGATTGGAGTCAACGACATTGTGACTGTGACCATCACTAATGATGAAGATGGTGAGTAGGTAGTGGGTTGTCTACTAATAAAAATCACAATCCTAAACCACAAAATAAAATTATGCTTATTAACATTTTCACTTGTGGAACATGCTGCTAACAACAGCTTCAAATTCTCACATTTATCCAAAGTTGTCTGCATATGCTGACTGTGTTTAATATTATAGGCTGCACATCTAGTTTTAGGAACTTTCAATCAAAAAATAAAACTGGAACAAATCATTTTGTGGAATAAGGTTGTGCTACAAATGGGCTGCACAATATATTGATGCTGCATTGATATTGGAATGTATGCACTTACAATAGTCACATCGCAATATCTGCTGTGTGGTGTTGGGATTATTATTGTTGATCAGCAATAACCAATGTACAGTATTTACATTTTACTTTACATTTGATTATTCTATAGGCGCTGGACAACATAGCGATATGCATGAGGTGGGGTTTCTCATTATGGTGGATCGAACATATTGTTGCAATTCTAAGAAATATACAGTACTCAGCATAATTGAGCACACTCCCTTTTGAAAATGAATATTTATCTCAATTTCTCAGTGAATATAGGCAATGTATTTTGGTGCATTGAAACAAAACCGATTTATTAAACAGATATATTTATTAAAATAATATTTTAGTCACCAAACATATTTAGAAATTGAAAGATAATACAATTAAATTCAAGGAAAATGTTGCAAAAAAAAAAAAAGTTACAACCTAAGACAACAATATTTTGTTAGGTAAACTCCAGATTTGGCTTCAGTACTGACTAATCTAATGTATATGTACAAATATAATATTGTATAGCTTCCTATTAAAAGTATGTGGTGTGTACTTATATATGCTGAGCACCGTAGGTGATGTTAATAAAAAAAATACATCTTGTAACTTTTTGGTGCATTTTTCCATCTTTATTTACAAATATCATAATGCATTGTGGATGGTTTTCTTGTGCTATATCGCTGATATCGTGATCTATCATTTTCAGGGGCAAAATATCATGAAAATCATATCGTATTACTGTATCTGACTACTTATTTCACTTTTATCTTATTTATTTATTCTTGCAATTCCATTGATTCACTCCCATGATTATTCCAATCAATCAAAGGTAATGATTTCATTCCAAATAGAGCTATTCAAGTCATCTGCTGAAATCGTATTCATATCACAATATAAACTGCAGCAAAGTAAAAAATTGCAATGTAATATTTTTTGCAATATTGTACAGCCCTACTACAAATGATCTATATCCATATTAAAAACTGACTTTTAGGCATTGTGCCTTTTTATCATAAAAACACAAGCAAATCTGTGGCCAAAGCTCTTTTGAATTGACAGTTTTGTTTCTTCAGATTGTTTTTTTTTTTCTTTGTAGTCCCTAATTACGATAATATTTAAGACACCTATAATAATTACTTAAAGTTTAATGCAAGTTACTGTTATGATTCACACAAAGCATCATGGGGTGTAGAAATAATATAGATAAAAGGATTAGTTCAGATGCAAAAGCTTATGTGCCATCTGAAATGTTCTAAAATGAGCATTTTTCTCATGATCGTATGTTTATGTGCAGATTTCAATTTAAAGTCAATAAAAGAATCTATTCATGGCCATAAAATTGAAATAAATGATCCAACACACAGACAGGACTCTTACAGAAATGCTACATTCTAGAGGGAAATTTCAGATAGACTTTCGCATTTGAACTCTTCAAACATATAGCTTGAAAGTCGGAAGTGTTTATTTTCATAAACACGTGAATGTTAAAACCGTGCATGTCCTGCTTTTCAGCACCCACGATCGAGTTCGAACAAGCCTCATATCAAGTTCGGGAGCCGCCTGGTCCCGATGGCATCGAGGTTTTGAATATCAAGGTAATTCGTAAAGGAGACCTTGACCGCACCTCCAAAATCCGATGCAGCACAAGGGATGGATCGGCCCAGTCAGGTGTGGACTATAACCCAAAGAGTCGAGTGCTTAAGTACAGCCCTGGTAAGTTATATTTATGAATTAGTTTTTTCATTTCACATTTCTAAACAAGAGCGTTATTCTAATCTATGACAAATGTGTTGAAAAGGTGTGGACCACATCATGTTTAAGGTGGAGATTCTGTCCAACGAGGACAGAGAGTGGCACGAGTCTTTCTCTTTGGTCCTTGGACCTGATGACCCAGTTGAAGCCGTTCTTGGAGAGATTACCATTGCAACAGTCACTATTCTGGATCAGGAGGCCGCAGGAAGTCTCATTCTTCCGGCTCCACCCATTGTAAGAATCGTACACTTGAAAAAAACAAGAAATACATTTTATTTCATTTATAGTTTTTGCACTCAGTTTATGTTTAGTGATGTAATTTAATACTTAGTCATTTAAATAGATATTTTAATACATTAGCATACAATTTGGATTACAAACATCACTTTAGAGATTTTTATTGTATTAAAACATCAACTTTTTCACATCTAATAAAAAATACTAATACAAACTAATCAAAAAAGTTTCATCTTCAGTACTCCTAAATCTTTTAACAGCACATGAGAGCTGTAAAATGTCTGTAAAGTGTTGTTTAAATGTAATCTCATGTGGTCTTTTTGTTTTGTTCACAGGTGGTGTCTCTATCAGATTATGACTACGTTCAGGAGGTCACTAAAGAGGGCAGTAAGAAGTCTCCGTCTCCTGGATATCCGCTGGTCTGTGTGACCCCCTGTGACCCCCACTACCCCAAATACTCCGTTATGAAGGAGCGCTGTGAGGAAGCAGGCATCAACCAGACTTCTCTGCACTTCAGCTGGGAGGTGGCAACTCCTACAGACACCAGCGGAGCAAGATCTCCCTTCGAGACTGTGACCGACAACACTCCCTACACTACAATCAATCACATGGTTCGTCTCATACATTCAAAAAATTCATTAATAAAAATACTTACTGTTGAAATCAGAATTATTCAGCCCCCTTTGAAATTGTTTTTCTTTTTAAAAATATTTCCCAAATGATGTTTAACATAGCAAGGAAATTTTCACAGTATGTCTGATAATATTTTTTCTTCTGAAGAAAGTCTTATTTGTTTTATTTCGGCTAGAATAAAAGCAGTTTTTAATATTTAAAAAAAACATTTTTAAGTCAAAATTATTAGTCCCTTTAAGCTATATTTTTTCGGTAATCTACAGAACAAACCATCGTTATACAATAACTTGCTTGATTACCCTAACCTGCCTAGTTAACCTAATTAACCTAGTTCAGCCTTTAAATGTCACTTTAAGCTGTATAGAAGTGTCTTGAAAAATATTTAGTCAAATATTATTTACTGTCTATTTATTTAATGTCTAATCTATTTATTTAATGTCTAATCTATTTATTTAATGTCTAATCTATTTATTTAATGTCTAATCTATTTATTTAATGTCTAATCTATTTATTGTCATGGCAAAGATAAAATAAATCAGTTATTAGAAATGAGTTATTAAAACTATTATGTTAAGAAATGTGTTGAAAAAATCTCTTTATTAAACAGAAATTGGGGAAAAAACTTTGATTCAGGGGGGCTAACAATTCAACTTAATTGTTTTATGTTCAGTCCACTTAAATTTGTCAAAACCAATTAACTTAACTTAATTGGTTTGTGTTGGGACAACCTGAGTGAGATGTGTTGAACCCTGCACTTTTACAGTGTAATTTGTTTATTATTTTTGGTTTATAGATTGAAAATTTCTAATATAAGTCCTCAGATTAAAATTTGAGATTGCTAGCATGAGTTATGTTAACTAAAGTAGCTTATCAACAAAAAGAGTAATTATATGTTACTCTTTTTATATTTATTATATTTAACAATAAAATAAAATTTAATATAAATGAGTTTTGCCAGGATACTGGAATTTTGAAATAATACTTCGATACTCAATAACATATCCAATACCATGGGGAAATATTATCAGAGCATTAATTAAAATTGCAAAATTTAATTTAAAGTATGCTTGTCTTAATTTATACATTTACCAGAGATATACGCATAACTCAATGTTAAAAATGTTTTACTTTAAGTTCAGTCATGCCAATTAAGATTTTTAATTGCCTTGACATAATGTTTAATCGCCTAGAAAATGATAATAATACAGAATAAATGTAGTAGATTGTTTTGAACCATGTTATATTCTAATAACTGATGCCATTTAGTGTTCAGATAAATTTCACATTTCTTAATTCCAATTTCACTATTGAAGAAGAATCTACTAACCTAACTTAAAGACAGAACTGTCAGTAATGAAACATTATAAGTGATTAAAGGGATAGTTCTCCCACTAATAAAAAAGTACTCATAATTTTCTTACTTGCAAGTGGTTCTAAAGCTTAGTGAGTTACTTTTTTCTGCTGAACATGAAGATATTTTAAAGAATATTGAAAACCAATTTTTTCATAGTTGGTAGGAAAAATGGTATAAATGTTAATGGTTTCCAATTTTATTCAAAACATTTCTTTGTGATAAGCAGAGAAAGGAAACTTAATCAGGTTTGAAACCTGTGGAGGGTTAAAATAGAGGTTTTATATTTATGAATTTACAGGGTTTTCATTTTTGGGTGAACTATCCCTTTAACATTGTTTAGGTAGGCCTATAGGTGATTTTGTCCTTGTTATTGATCAATGTTAATGACTGCTCTCACTTTAACACATGCCTCCTCAACTGTTTACTTTAACTTGAATCTAAACCCTTGTGTTATGTGTGAGACGTTTTCATCCACTACGGGGTGCTGTTGAGTCTTAATTTGGCCACAACTATCTCTGTTTTAGCAAATGAAATGATTTTTGGTGGAAAAAAAACTTATTTTGAAACATATTTTGGGAAAATGCTTTGAAATTATTTAAATACTCAACAACCCACTGTGGGCAAATTTACTACACTTTTCTTATGTTTGTGGCCTCATTGACTTCCATTACATTTTTGCATAACATTTTTAATTGCAAAGCCGTGCCACCATATAATTATGAATTCTTGATTGTGGTGGTTTCCCTATTGTAAAAATTACGCAATTTATCTCTTCCCAACATGGAAAACCCCCAACAATCAAGAATGCATAATTATATGGTGTTATGGCTTTGCAATTAAAAAACGTGTCTTCATTATAGAAGCCAATAGGGCAAAAACAGCCACAAACAGTAAACGAGGGAGAATTTAAATTAATAATAAATTTGATGCAGCACAAAAACTAACAATGCATCAAAGCCAATGTTGTTCCTAATCCTTCACATCTCCAAGTCTGTAATAAAAGGTCAAATGAATACATTCCACAATTGTTTTTATATTGAAAATAAGTGTGTTTTTCCCCCCAAATCAGTGACTTCATGAACTTGGCAATTAAAGAGTCAAAATCCTGGACTAAAAATAAAAACATTTAGTAGTTTTGATCAGGACTGACTGAGGCTGATTAACAGATTTATGCAAACAAAAACTGAAGCAAATATTTATCTGATTCATTTTTACAGCAGTTTAATTCAGTGGATGTTTTCATCCTGAACATAATAAAAGGGTAGTCAATTTGAACAATACACAAGGATTAAAAGACTGTTATTGTGATGTTAGTTGATATACAGTATGTTTAGCCTGTCTGCTGAAGCACAAGATGATGTAGGGAACTCAGTGTTTGAGTGCAAATGTGACCATCTATTTGCAGTCTGGAGTCATGTTAATTTGATGCGGAAGCCATCTTTGAGTTTGAGCTTTTTCTCCACAGGTCCTGGACAGCATCTATTTCAGCAGGCGTTTCCATGTGCGCTGTGTAGCTCAGGCCAGAGATAAAGCCGGGCACCTGGGAACTCCACTGAGGAGCAACATTGTCACCATTGGCACTGAGGGATCAATATGTCACACTCCCGTCACCACAGGGACCGCTCGAGGCTTCCAGGCACAGTCCTTCATCGCCACTCTAAAATACCTGGATGTCAAACACAAAGAGCATCCAAACAGGTAAAGGGAGACTTTGTGTAGGCAAATGATTGAGGGTAGATGACTTTTGTTCCAGACAAATCCCGGTAGAGTTGTGAGGAGGAGGAATTAAAAACATGCTTCGATTGAAATGCAGCTGGAAGGATTGCCGAGGACTGCATCATTTTTTTTATTTTGCCTCTGGCCTAAGCAAGATCAAAATGAATTTATACGTTTGAAAGAACAAGACAAATTAACAGTGTTTGACAACTGCAGATCCAAAACAGTTTCGCAACCTATGTTGAGTACTTCAAAGAAGAAAATGGTATTTTGAAAATTGAGAGGTTGAGTAACAGTAGCTAAAAATGAGTTTGTAATTATTGTTTGTAACGTAGATCACTAACAAGTTAAGAAATATAATGGATGTGCAGATTAATACCATGCATATACAGTTGAAGTCAGAATTATTAGCCCCCCTTTTAATTAAAAAATATATATATATTTCCCAAATGATGTTTAACAGAGCAAGGAAATTTTCACAGTGTGTCTGATAATATTTTTTCTTCTGGAGAAAGTCTTATTTGTTTTATTTTGGCTAGAATAAAAGCAGTTTTGATTTTTTTAAAAACATTTCAAGGTCAATATTATTAACTCCTTTAAGCTATATATATTTTTGATAGTCTACAGAACAAACCATCATTATACAATAACTTGCTTAATTAGCCTATCCTGCCTAGTTAACCTAATTAACCTAGTTAAGCCTTTAAATGTTACTGTAAGCTGTATAGAAGTGTCTTGAAAAATATCTAGTCAAATATTATTTACTGTTATCATGGCAAAGATAAAATAAATCAGTTATTAGAGATGAGTTATTATAACTATTATGTTTAGAAATGTATTGAAAAAATCTCTCTGTGAAACAGAAATTGGGGAAAAAACAGGGGGGCTAATAATTCTGACTTCAACTGTAAGTTCATGAGTATAGGGAACTAACAAGCTGTGGACATTGAAGGGATTGGATGAGTTAAATTGAATGCTATCTCCACATTTTTATTGTTTTATTGACATGCGTGCACTGATTGGATGATTACATGGGATGTGAGATGATTATTTGGGGGGTTTTTTAGTATTCAAGCTTTTAAATGCTACAGATCCATATATGAAAAACCCCCATTCAACAGTTTAAAGTGACACTTGATACTGTAGAAAATGGCTCTGAAGTATTAATTATAAAATATTAAGTTAGGTAGTAGTAGTAGTAAAACTTTATTGTCCTTGACAGGAAATTTGTTATGGGCATCACCATATTGCTGTAGACATACACTAAAAATAAACAATAAAAACAATACAAAATACAATAGTTATAATAATTATAATGCTAATTAAGATAGACTCTTGTTAAGTAAACCCACTGAAACTGGTACAAAGGATTTCTTATATCGGTTCAACCTACACTTAGGGACTCTATATCTCCTACCAGAGGGAAACCATTCATATTAAGGAAACAAAAAATGAGTTGGATCTTTCAGAATCCTTTTTTAAATCCACCTGATTGACACAATTCTCATATAAAACTTGAGGATTAAATTATTCATTATGTATAACAATTTTCCATCCTGTCTTTAAGAGATGCATCAACTTAGATTTACACTGTACAGAAAAGTTGACTAACCACTCTGTGATACCATATCTTACAATGCTTTCAAGAACATCTTTATAAAACAACATCATAAGCTTCTTGTTAACTTCAAAAAAGACATAAGCTCCGTAAAAAAAACTATCTCTGGTGTAAACGAGAGCAAACCCACTCTATGAGTATTTTCCATGTAAAATGTCAATACGTTTTTTCTTGTCATTATAGTACTGCATTTATTAATTTATTATTAGTCTATAATTAATGTAATGTACAATATTTGAAACTAGCACACTTACTACTGGGATTTAATAATCAATATTTTGTTTTGTTAAAATGGAGATATTTAAAACTTTTTAAAAAATGGAGATATTTAAAAAATTTTAAGTGTTAAGTGTGTTTCGTCTCAACAGGATCCACATATCAGTTCAGATTCCTCATCAGGATGGGATGCTTCCACTGGTGTCCACCATGCCTCTGCATAACCTGCACTTTCTACTTTCTGAGTCCATTTACCGTCAGCAACATGTCTGCTCCAACCTGGTCACACTTAAAGACCTGCAGGGCGTCTCTGGTAAGAGCAACCACACACTTTAGCAGATCAGATCAATAAAGGGACCGCAGATCCAAATCTTGTCCACACTATTTTAAATATGAGCCGTCTTTATGCTGCTTCATCTCCTTTTATCTATACTAAATCAGTCTGTTACAGATCAGTCAAATGAAAAACAAATGTTTTATGATATTACTTCAATTTATTTACAGTGATTATTAAATGTAAGTCATGATTCTTTAGAGTTTTAATTGTTAGTTTAGAATAATGTAAGGTTTTAAAATATATAGGTTTATATAGGATATAGGATTTAAAAATGAAAATTTAGATCAAAATCATAATTAGGGCTGCAACGATACACTCGAGTCACCTTTTTTACATATCTCCATTTTGAACTCACAATACTATATTATCTCAATATTAAATGTTAGAAAAAGATACAAATATCAAATTTAAATGTAGAATAATTCCAAAAAATAAATCATTCTTGTTATAGTTATAATTTTTTGTGAACATGCATTTAGTCTTGTAGTTATTTTTACCTATAACTCATATTAAGTTTTAATGTTTAACAACTGTATTAATCCCACCAGGGGCAATTAGATTAGGGTAATAGCATTTCATGATACAACGAACACATAAAGAGACAAATCACTTACAAACAGTGTTAAAATTGAATTGGATGTCTTCACCGCAAATAGTTTACCTATGCCTTGAAAATAAGGTGGATATTTGCCTGAATTAATTGTCTTTTTTCTTTTGGATCGAAATATATTTAAAGTAGAATGTCCTCATTTTTTTATAATATGTTAAAAAGGATGTTTGCTGTATTGTTCAACTTGGGAAAACATAAATTCTCCCCCCAGAAACCGGCTTCTTGGATGACGTGTCATATGACAGCATATCCCTGGGTCCTGGATATGACCGGCCATATCAATTCAACCCCAATGTTCGAGAACCCAGAACCATCCAGCTGTACAAGCATCTCAATCTGAAGAGCTGCATCTGGACATTCGATGCGTATTATGACATGACAGAACTTATCGATGTCTGTGGAGGATCAGTAACTGCCGACTTTCAGGTTAGTATGAATGCATCCCATAATAAATAAAGTGCCCTCCACTAATATTGGCACTATTGGAATATATGAACAAGAAAGCTGTGAAAATGTGTTTTTGTTGTTTAACATTTTGATGTTTGCTCCAAATATTAACCAAAAATCACTTTACTTTAAAACATTTTATTGCAATTTTGAAATGTAGACCTACTGTAACTAACTTCTGCAATTCTTTGTGATTGGTGGAGATTTTTTAGCCACTTTTACATCTTCCTAACATTGCATTGTAAAGGTGGTCACATACTTTTGCACGCTGATTGATAACACTTCCAGTTGATTGTAATGTCTTAATTTCTGAGTGTTTTTGCTGTTGTCTTATTGCTGCTTCCCATATCATGAAGCTCAACAGCATTTTGCAACAAATTACAATTTTGTTCCTTGGCTTTATCCATTGTGATCATTGGTTGTATCCCAAATCGCCATGCATACCCTCATTCACTACTACCTACATTAATTCACTTAAAATAGTTCACTTAAAGGAGTGAATGAAAATGAATGAATGAATTTGAGGACTCCAGAAGAGATGCTGTTTTGTTTGTGCTTTTCTCGTTGATAAATCCCTGAGATGGATTAGATTTTCAACTTCTTGGTCAGATCCTGTGATAGTTATTCCATGCGTCCCACCCTACAAAAGCTAATTTCTGAGATATTTCCCTATTTATTCGGAAACTTGCATTGTTAATTTTTTTTGAAACTTACAATGATAGGATTTCACTGTGGAAAACGTCTTGTGGTCAGATGTGGATATTCATATAGTGCACAAACAGTGCATTATGAGTATTCTCTAACCACTGAGTGTACATCAGTTGTACAGTGCTCAGCAAATATATGTAAACCCCTCACAAATCCATCTTTTATCTTTCCATTTCTAAATATGTTTGGTGACTAAAATATTATTTTAATAAATATATCTGTTTAATAAATCAGTTTTGTTTAAATGCACCAAAATACATTGCCTATATTCACTGAGAAATGGAGAAAAATATTTATTTTACAAAATCAGTTATGCTGAGCACTGTGCACTTCTTATTATGGGGCATTGTGGGATTGATTGAATGTCCACTTATTGTATTGTGCGTATCCGCAATAGTCACATCGCAAGATATACTGTACAATGAGTCACTGCTTTAAGTTTAACCATTACAGAGTGAAGGTTTATCAATTGTGTGTGTTTTTAAGGCCTGTGACTGAGCATTTCAAAAGAGTTTAAAACATTTGGCTACAAAAAAATGATGATGTTACAAAGATTACTTGTATTTAATTATTTATACTGAATTTATACAATTTATGCAAAAAAAGTTTTTTCTTTTTTGTCTTGCTTGTAGTCCAATTATCTACATTTTAAAGCAAAAACAAGATTATTTTACTTAATCTAATGGCAGATCATTTTCTTGTTTTAAGGGAAAAATCTTATGAAGGTAAATATAATACAATATTATTAATGATCTAAAATTTTTACCAATATTTTGACAAGAAATCAGACAATGCAAAGTAAGAAAAGCATTTTTGCATTGTTATTACTCTAACTGAATAATGCTAGAAAAGTGCCAAAATAGAGCTATTCATCTTGTGAAACTGTATTCATATCGCAATATTTATCACAGAAAAATAAATAATTGCAATATCAGATTTTCCAATATCAAGCAGCCCTATCTCAAATAGTGTACGGTCAATGGCTAAGTTTCCTTATATTTTTACCCCAGTGATCCAGGACATCTTTGTTGATGAATTTCCTGTTTCTAGTCACCATGGTGCAGCAAAAAAGTAGCATTTTAATGGGAATAAACTTGATAGAGTTTTTTATAGAGTTCACCAACAAAGATTTTACAAAGATATTTGTTTTATGATAAAAACTGCTGTATTTCCAGTTTGTTGTTCTCAAACAAAGCAGCTTTTTTTGTAAATGATTTAAATGCAAGATCAAAAAGTAAAACAATGTAGACGTTTTTTTCAAAGACTACTTACTTCATGTTAACCGGGCATGCCAATATTTGTGGAGAGCAATGTTAGGGCTGGGCGATTTAGCCTAAAATCAAAATCTCGATTAATTGAACATTTTAACTATTACGATTAATGAACGATTATTTTTATTTATTTATTTTTTTCCCTCATAGTTCACTGACAAGTTTTGTACAGTAAATATGCTCACATATTACAAGTGAGAGATTTCTGAATGAAGGGTGGTTTTAAAATAATTGATGGAAACACACACTATATACTATCTATGATTAATTATTGAAGATCAACGTTGAACAACTGAAATTAAAACACACATTGCCTAAAACCAACAGTCACTTTTTTCTTATAAAAAAGAGAAAATAAATAACTTGCACTTCTGGAAACAAAATAAATTATTTTCCATGTTTTTCATATAAAAAATAGAAAGTAAGCAGTATCTCTTCTAAATAAAATAGCTCTTCTATATCCTGTGAATAGTATTTTAAACAGTGCATTTCTTGCATCTTCTGTAATCAATATTTTGATGTAAATGGTCCAGTACATCATCGTGGTTACAAACTGCAGTGAAGACATCTTGGTGTGTTCGACACAGAAGTATAAATCAGCCTTAACAGAGCGGGGTCATGTGACTCCACACGGGAAGTAGGGAAAAGTTGGGAAAGTAATTGGAAAAATTAGACTATAGATTATAGGTTCTGAATGTCGATTTCGATTACTTTTCAATTAATCGCCCAGTCCCAAGTACTGCATTCTTATCTAAAGTAAATCTGATGTGGCAGATTTAGTCCATACTCCCGTTAAATGAGTGTGTGGCTGTATTCAATTTTATTTTGTAGGTCAGAGACTCGGCTCAGTCCTTCCTGACAGTCCAGGTTCCGCTCTATGTGTCCTACATCTACGTGACGGCTCCTCGAGGATGGGCGTCTCTGGAGCACCACACAGAGATGGAGTTCTCCTTCTTCTACGACACTGTCTTATGGAGAACAGGTACATGTAGTTTAATAGCCTGACCTGAGGACATATTCCGACTCAATCTGTGTTGTGTATCTTACTGTCTTCATCTTGCTCTCTTAATGTTGACTGATTGCTGATGATCGTGTTCTTTCCTTCCAGGCATTCAGACAGACAGCGTGCTTTCGGCCAGATTACAGATCATTCGGATCTTCATTAGAGATGACGGACGACTGGTGATTGAGTTTAAAACCCACGCCAAGTTCAGA